>NC_056461.1:30545574-30560574 GCF_018296145.1 Oncorhynchus tshawytscha | reverse complement strand
TGTGCTAATGCCAATGCATAAAAAGAGTAACAGAGAGCACTGTACAATACGCTGAAATTAGCAAAACCTGAGCTGTGTTCCAATATTCATACTAACCACACTAAACCTACTATTTGTGACGGAAATTGGGTTATGTAGTATGCTTATTGGTCATAGTATGGATATAGTTAGTATGCTTATTGGTCATAGTATGGATATAGTTAGTATGCTTATTGGTCATAGTATGGATATAGTTACTATGCTTATTGGTCATAGTATGGATATAGTTAGAATGCCAAAAGTTCCCAGATGTCGTACTAAATTCGGCAAAATACGAAGTATACAAGCTGTGGACACTATTTCTGTGCTTTTAGGGCCCATGATGCAATTCTTCCCAAACTGGGCGTGGCTTCACAACGTTTTCAGATTAGAAGACAATGGCAGAAAATATGCAGCCCAAGTCCGATGAGAGCGGATACAAATGCAATGCTTTAACTAATTATGACAAATGTTAAGAAAATGTTGAGCAATGTAATAAAGTAATGACTTTTGAAATAAGTTACGTTACATGTTAGCTACACAATCCTTATCCTTACGAACTGCATAGCATTATTACAGCAGTGTATACAGGTATGTTAGCTAGTTACATAACGAGTAACGTAAACATTAGTTGGCTACTTATACATCGAACTTGCCAGGCAGTATATTAACTATAATCGAACTAACTACCCAACGTTTATTGACTTGATTATTCACATCATTCTTAGATAAGTGGTTTAGTCGTTGTGCGTTCTCAATGGACATCGTTAATTATGGTTATCTACTCCGATTTCAGAGAACTCTCGTCTGAGTGTGCCAGAGCGCAGAATAACTGATGAATTTACGAACGCTCAACACCTGTTGAATAAATGGCCGGTGTCAGTAAACGTCAGCAAATTAAATTGTAATTAAATTGTTTCCAGCAGCAAAAATGGTCAGTGAGGTGTTCTCTTATTTGTGTCTGGAAGTAGCTAGCAAACTTTGGGCAGCTAGTATGGATGCTTGACAGCGGTTGTGAGGTCAGAACGCTTGGATCAACCCTACTCCTCTGCCGGAGCGTCCAGTGACGCGCTCTGAGAGCAAAATGCTCTGGATTTACGAACAGACAATCTGACAAAACTCTGGATTTACGAACAGACAATCTGACAAAACTCTGGATTTACGAACAGACAATCTGACAAAACTCTGGATTTACGAACAGACAATCTGACAAAACTCTGGATTTACGAACAGACAATCTGACAAAACTCTGGATTTACGAACAGACAATCTGACAAAACTGACAAAACTCTGGATTTACGAACAGACAATCTGACAAAACTCTGGATTTACGAACAGACAATCTGACAAAACTCTGGATTTACGAACAGACAATCTGACAAAACTCTGGATTTACGAACAGACAATCTGACAACACTCTGACAAAACTCTGGATTTACGAACAGACAATCTGACAAAACTCTGGATTTACGAACAGACAATCTGACAAAACTCTGGATTTACGAACAGACAATCTGACAAAACTCTGGATTTACAAACAGACAATCTGACAAAACTCTGGATTTACGAACAGACAATCTGACAAAACTCTGGATTTACGAACAGACAATCTGACAAAACTCTGGATTTACGAACAGACAATCTGACAAAACTCTGGATTTACGAACAGACAATCTGACAACACTCTGGATGTACGAACAGACAATCTGACAAAACTCTGGATTTACGAACAGACAATCTGACAAAACTCTGGATTTACGAACAGACAATCTGACAAAACTCTGGATTTATGAACAGACAATCTGACAACACTCTGGATGTACGAATGCCCAGATTGCACTTACGAACAGACAATCTGACAACACTCTGGATGTACGAATGCCCAGATTGCACTTACGAACAGACAATCTGACATCACTCTGGATGTACGAATGCCCAGATTGCACTTACGAACAGACAATCTGACATCACTCTGGATGTACGAACAGACAATCTGACAACACTCTGGATGTACGAACAGATAATCTGACAAAACTCTGGATTTACGAACAGACAATCTGACATCACTCTGGATGTACGAATGCCCAGATTGCACTTACGAACAGACAATCTGACATCACTCTGGATGTACGAATGCCCAGATTGCACTTACGAACAGACAATCTGACATCACTCTGGATGTACGAACGCCCAGATTGCACTTACGAACACACCCAAAATCGTAAAATGTCTAGCCAGTCATTTGTTATGCAAACAAGCTAGCAAGAGGTTGCATCAAACTCCGGTAGAGTGCTAGTACGCTCAACTGAAAGGACACTGTTAGTTGACAGTATACTAAAATGAACCAATAGTATATAGTATGTAATCTCAGCAAAAAAAGAAACATCCTCTCACTGTCAACTTAGTTTATTTTTAGGAAACTTAACATGTGTAAATATTTGTATGAACATAACAAGACACAAAAGGTAAACCTTTTTCTACATTTTCTGTTGTCTTGCCTCGCAGTTCCTGTGTGTTTATATGTAAAAAGTATGAAATATAAATAAGTGTGTACATCAGTTTGTCCTATCTGCATGTGTGTGTGTTTGTGAGTATTTTACTTGTGTCCCTCTACATATTCAGGCTCACGTCTCTATCGGGGGAGTCTGCATCTGCTATGGCTCTGGATGGTATAGAGAAGGCTCTCTGTGTCTGTGTGGCTCTGGGTGGTATAGAGAAGACTCTCTGTGTCTGCGTGGCTCTGGTTGGTATAGAGAAGACTCTCTGTGTCTGTGTGGCTCTGGGTGGTATAGAGAAGACTCTCTGTGTCTGTGTGGCTCTGGGTGGTATAGAGAAGGCTCTCTGTGTCTGCGTGGCTCTGGGTGGTGTAGAGAAGGCTCTCTGTGTCTGCGTGGCTCTGGGTGGTATAGAGAAGGCTCTCTCTGTGTCTGTGGTGGCGCCTCTGTTAACCAGCCCACTGCCACACGTACTGTTAGTCACACACACTGCCATCACCTCCATCTAAATGCACAGTCAGCTCGCAGACATTAAGGACGTCCTAGGACCCAATAAAATAAGGCTAAAGAGAAAGCAATGAATTACCCGTAGTGGAGCTGAGCAACCACGGACAGAGAGACACGGACAGAGAGACATGGACAGAGAGACATGGACAGAGATACATGGACAGAGATACATGGACAGAGAGACACGGACAGAGAGACATGGACAGAGAGACACGGACAGAGAGACACGGACAGAGAGACACGGACAGAGAGACATGGACAGAGATACACGGACAGAGAGACATGGACAGAGAGACATGGACAGAGAGACATGGACAGAGAGACACGACACGGACAGAGAGACACGGACAGAGAGACACGGACAGAGAGACATGGACAGAGAGACATGGGCAGAGAGACACGGACAGAGAGACACGGACAGCAGAGAGACACGGACAGAGAGACACGGACAGAGAGACACGGACAGAGAGACACGGACAGAGAGACACGGACAGAGAGACAGAGGACAGAGAGACACGGACAGAGAGACACGGACAGAGAGACACGGACAGAGAGACATGGACAGAGAGACACGGACAGAGAGACACGGACAGAGAGACATGGACAGAGACACGGACAGAGAGACATGGACAGAGAGACATGGACAGAGAGACACGGACAGAGAGACACGGACAGAGAGGACACGGACAGAGAGACACGGACAGAGAGACATGGACAGAGATACACGGACAGAGAGACACGGACAGCAGGAGAGACACGGACAGAGAGACATGGACAGAGAGACATGGACAGAGAGACACGGACAGAGAGACACGGACAGAGAGACACGGACAGAGAGACACGGACAGAGAGACATGGACAGAGATACACGGACAGAGATACACGGGCAGAGAGAGACACGGACAGAGAGACACGGACAGAGAGACACGGACAGAGAGACACGGACAGAGAGACATGGACAGAGAGACATGGACAGAGAGACATGGACAGAGAGACACGGGCAGAGAGACACGGACAGAGAGACATGGACAGAGAGACATGGACAGAGAGACATGGACAGAGAGACATGGACAGAGAGACACGGACAGAGAGACACGGACAGAGAGACACGGACAGAGAGACACGGACAGAGAGACATGGACAGAGACACGGACAGAGAGGACACATGGACAGAGAGACACGGACAGAGAGACATGGACAGAGATACACGGACAGAGAGACATGGACAGAGAGACATGGACAGAGAGACATGGACAGAGAGACATGGAGACACGGACAGAGAGACACGGACAGAGAGACACGGACAGAGAGACATGGACAGAGAGACATGGGCAGAGAGACACGGACAGAGAGACACGGGCAGAGAGACACGGACAGAGAGACACGGACAGAGAGACACGGACAGAGAGACACGGACAGAGAGACACGGACAGAGAGACACGGACAGAGAGGACACGGACAGAGAGACACAGAGACACGGACAGAGACATGGACAGAGAGACACGGACAGAGAGACACGACAGACACGGACAGAGAGACACGGGCAGAGACATGGACACGGACAGAGAGACATGGACAGAGAGACATGGACAGAGAGACACGGACAGAGAGACACGGACAGAGAGACACGGACAGAGAGACACAGAGAGACAGAGAGACATGGACAGAGATACACGGGCAGAGAGACACGGACAGAGAGACATGGACAGAGAGACATGGACAGAGAGACACGGACAGAGAGACACGGACAGAGAGACACGGACAGAGAGACACGGACAGAGAGACATGGACAGAGAGACACGGACAGAGATACACGGGCAGAGAGACACGGACAGGACAGAGAGACACGGACAGAGAGACACGGACAGAGAGACACGGACAGAGAGACATGGACAGAGAGACATGGACAGAGAGACATGGACAGAGATACACGGGCAGAGAGACACGGACAGAGAGAGACACGGACAGAGAGACATGGACAGAGAGACATGGACAGAGAGACATGGACAGAGAGACAGAGAGACACGGACAGAGAGACACGGACAGAGAGACACGGACAGAGATACACGGACAGAGATACATGGGCAGAGAGACACGGACAGAGAGACATGGACAGAGAGACATGGACAGAGAGACATGGACAGAGATACACGGGCAGAGAGACACGGGCAGAGAGACACGGACAGAGAGACACGGGCAGAGAGACACGGACAGAGAGACATGGACAGAGAGACATGGACAGAGAGACATGGACAGAGAGACATGGACAGAGAGACACGGACAGAGAGACACGGACAGAGAGACACGGACAGAGATGGACACGGACATGCAGAGAGACACGGACAGAGAGACACGGACAGAGAGACACGGACAGAGATACACGGAGCAGAGAGACACGGACAGAGAGACATGGACAGAGAGACACAGAGGACAGGACAGAGACACGGACAGAGAGACACGGACAGAGAGACACGGACAGAGAGACACGGACAGAGAGACACGGACAGAGAGACACGGACAGAGAGACACGGACAGAGAGACACGGACAGAGAGACACGGACAGAGAGACACGGACAGAGAGACACGGACAGAGAGACACGGACAGAGAGACATGGACAGAGAGACATTTACAAGGAGACAAAATGTTGTGCAGTTTCTAGCCACCTCTCCTCCTAGTTACGGCTAGACACATGCGTGGGCTGTTAAATACTGGCTGTAGATTTGAACAGACACATCTGTCATGATTTGGGGACTATGAAATCAATATTTTCATGTAAGTTGGCTGTCATAATAATTATGTGAATTATCTTTATTTTAAGGGTATTTTTTATGTATGCTGTTATACTTTCCTGTTTATTGTGCCTCAGTAGTTAGCGGTGATAAACAATCAAGTATGGATGTCTAACCTGTGTTGGAGTTGAGCTCGTCGTTCTCCGACTCGGTACCGTTCTGGCTGCCGGCTCCGTGCAGGTTGTTCATGGCCATCAGCTTCATCTTCTGCAGCTTCATAGCCTCGGCCATCGCTGCAGCCGTCAGCCCTGCAGGACAACACATAAATACTGTACACAAATCACAAGCATACACAGCAAGGAAAAATACACACGTCTAAAGACAACACACAAGCTTATTTGCATTTTGATAAAGCTTAGATATCTATATGCCCTACAAAGAAATAAGCTGAGAAGCTGCAGCTACTGAGCTGGACAGATGTTCATAGCCCTGTAATAAAGACATCTAAAGCTATTTGGAGTAGAACACAACTTGGATGATGTGTCATGCTTTTTTCATTTCAGTTCCTCTCAGTCTAAGCATGTGTACTTGGTCTTCAGAGATATTTCTATAGAGGAGCCAGAGTGAGGCTCTAGCTGGCCCCAGGCCTCCCCTGACCCCACCCACCCAAGCTGAGCTGAACTGAGGGGAGATGGGCCACTGGTGGTGGTGGTAGGGAGGGTCCCTGGTGGTGGTGGTAGGGAGGGTCCCTCCCTGTCCGTCCCTGGAGAGCCCTCTTTTCCAGACTCTCTAAGAAACCCAGCTACCTTCAGCTCATCAAGGGCTCCACAGCCCCGGAAGCCATCATCACTCTGTCCAATTAGGCCCATAATTAATTCAATTAGACGACGGAAGGACACATTAAGTAATTAATTAAATGACGATGCCTTGCCTCCTTGCTTTGCCGTGATCTACATTTCTTTACAAATCAGGACAAAAAAATATTTTTTCTTTTCTCCCCAGGTTCACACACTATGTGTCACCTTGATCTAATTCGTTACCGGAATCGCCTCGAACGGTATGGTGTGTCAAGAAAAAAAGAGAGAAAAAAAGATGTTCATTAATTGATCATTTAATTTTGTTTCTGTGAACATGAACTCTTCAGTCACTCTGCCTGTGGAGGGAAGAGAGTCTGATCGCTACTCGATAAAAACACCAACGGAGGAAAATGTACCGTGCCGCTCTCAGCGGCCAATGTTTATCAATTCCACTACACACAGTAAGCTGAAGTTGAAAAGAATATAGACAGGCACAGATAGAGTGGGAGAGGAGAGGGAAGGGGAGGGGGGTTAAGACAAATGAATCTCCGTTCTTACATTTATATAAAAAACAAGCCTCCTATTTTATGCATCCCGGGCCCCTCTCTTCTAAGCCTGCCTGAGGAAACAGGCAAAATGTTTTCAATAGCTATATTTAAACAAAATGTCATGATGATTGATTCATTTGATTATGAGTTCATTTTGTTGCCTAATCCCACAGACTTGTCAGAGGCACAGCTGCAGCAGCTTGAAGGGGAAACTCAAACCTCTGAATTAGCTGTGGACGTATGGCCGGGGGGAGGGAGGGGGGGGAGAAACAGCTGCAGTAGCATGGAGGGAGCACCACATCAACCCTGCTAATGCCCTAAAACCTTGGCATAAACATCCGTACAGCCAGCCTTATTTTTGGTGGGATTTGAGAATGCACTTGGGAGAAAATACATGCATGCTTGAAATTTCTCCTGACGCAAATTACTGTATAGAGATGACAGATCCAGAAGGTTTGGGAGAGCTAGGAAACATTCCCATATCTGATCATATGATGCTTCTAGCCTACTATAGTCACCGAGGATTACTGGTTAGCATACATTAAGTTGATTTATACGAAACTGCAAATTCCAATGTTATGCTACGTTCATTTAAAATCCCTTCTTAAATCTACGTATGTAAACTTAGCAGTAATATTCATATAGATTATTTCAGGGGCGTAACTTTCACTGGGGACAGGGGTGACATGTCCCCCCCACATTCTGAAATTCCATTTTCGCACCCCCCAGTTTTATCATTGGAATGTGATACAAAACAAAGTAATGGTGTGCTTTAGCGCCATGCGGGCGCCTCCGAGCGGTCCAGTAGACTGAGTGTTTATCCAACTGGATAAAAAATGTCCCCCCACACTTCTAAAACCAAAGTTGCGCCCCTGGATTAAGTACATGAACAGGATGAGTTTGCAAGCCAAACTATGGTAGCTAGGCTACAACAATCCGCTTGTTCTGTCAGAAAGCAGATGTAATGAAAAGAACACATATCTTATCTTATTGGTCCTCACTGTAAATGAACTAAAATCTCTTGTCTGTGTCTCTGTGATCTTTCATCACTGTTTTTGCTCACTGTCAGCTAACTTTCAATGAGGACAGGTTCATTTACATATTGGGACACTGAAACTTTCTCCATCTCTTAAAGGGAGAGTAAGAGAGAGTGTTCTTCTCTGGCCTGTGAGGAGTCCTATGGTGGAAACATAGCCTGTTTAGGGTCAGTCAGTGCAAAGGGAAAGCTCTTTCTGAGAGGGTGACAGTGTTCCAGAGATGACAGTGTTCTAGAGATGACAGTGTTCCAGAGATGACAGTGTTTCAGGGATGACAGTGTTTCAGAGATGACAGTGTTTCAGAGATGACAGTGTTTCAGAGATGACAGTGTTCCAGAGATGACAGTGTTTCAGAGATGACAGTGTTCTAGAGATGACAGTGTTCTAGAGATGACAGTGTTCTAGAGATGACAGTGTTCCAGAGATGACAGTGTTTCAGAGATTCTCATGATGTACTACAGTGTTGGGATTAGTTACATGAAACAGTAATATTTTCCATATTCAAACACATCGAATGCAACAATGCGTTTTTAAAGAAAAATAGTTAAGAAAAATATTTACAAAATAAAAATAAAAACAACACTAACGAGGCTATATACAGGGGGTACAGAGTCAATGTGGAGGCTATATACAGGGTATTACTAGGTACAGAGTCAATGTGGAGGCTATATACAGGGTTCCAGAGTCAATGTGGAGGCTATATACAGGGTATTACGGTACAGAGTCAATGTGGAGGCTATATACAGGGTATGACAGTGTTCAGAGTCAATGTGGAGGCTATATACAGGGGGTACCGTGTACAGAGTCAATGTGGAGGCTATATATACAGGGGGTACAGAGTCAATGTGGAGGTTATATACAGGGGTGACAGTGTACAGAGTCAATGTGGAGGCTATATACAGGGGGTGACAGGTACTGAGTCAATGTGGAGGCTATATACAGGGGGTACCGGTACTGAGTCAATGTGGAGGCTATATACAGGGGGTTTCCGGTACAGAGTCAATGTGGAGGCTATATACAGGGGGTACCAGTACAGAGTCAATGTGGAGGCTATATACAGGGGGTACCGGTACTGAGTCAATGTGGAGGCTATATACAGGGGGTACCGGTACTGAGTCAATGTGGAGGCTATATACAGGGGGTACAGAGTCAATGTGGAGGCTATATACAGGGGGTACCGGTACTGAGTCAATGTGGAGGCTATATACAGGGGGTACAGAGTCAATGTGGAGGCTATATACAGGGGGTACCGGTACTGAGTCAATGTGGAGGCTATATACAGGGGGTACAGAGTCAATGTGGAGGTTATATACAGGGGGTCCCAGTACAGAGTCAATGTGGAGGCTATATACAGGGGGTACCGGTACTGAGTCAATGTGGAGGCTATATACAGGGGGTACCGGTACTGAGTCAATGTGGAGGCTATATACAGGGGGTACCGGTACAGAGTCAATGTGGAGGCTATATACAGGGGGTACCAGTACAGAGTCAATGTGGAGGCTATATACAGGGGGTACCGGTACTGAGTCAATGTGGAGGCTATATACAGGGGGTACCGGTACTGAGTCAATGTGGAGGCTATATACAGGGGGGTACAGAGTCAATGTGGAGGCTATATACAGGGGGTACCGGTACAGAGTCAATGTGGAGGCTATATACAGGGGGTACAGAGTCAATGTGGAGGTTATATACAGGGGGTACCGGTACAGAGTCAATGTGGAGGCTATATACAGGGGTACCAGGTACAGAGTCAATGTGGAGGCTATATACAGGGGGTACAGAGTCAATGTGGAGGCTATATACAGGGGGTACCGGTACAGAGTCAATGTGGAGGCTATATACAGGGGGTACAGAGTCAATGTGGAGGTTATATACAGGGGGTACCGGTACAGAGTCAATGTGGAGGCTATATACAGGGGTACCGGTACAGAGTCAATGTGGAGGCTATATACAGGGGGTACCGGTACAGAGTCAATGTGGAGGCTATATACAGGGGGTACCGGTACAGAGTCAATGTGGAGGCTATATACAGGGGGTACCGGTACAGAGTCAATGTGTGGGGGTACAGGTTAGTCAAGGTCATTGAGGTAATATCTCCATGTAGAGAGTTATTAAGTGACTATGCATAGATAATAACAGAGTAGCAGCAGCAACAACAAAAAGAAGGGACAATGTAAATAGTCTGGGTAGCCATGCTGTTCAGCTGTCTTATGGCTTGGAGTAGAAGCTGTTAAGATGCCTTTTGGACCTAGACTTGTTACGTTTCACAAAAGTAACGTGTTCTATTACTTTGTGTTACTTTCACGAAAAAGTCATGTGCCCTCTATACATTTCTGTGGACAGCAGCTGTCTCCAAACAGCCTTTCTCCGTTCACTCGAGAACTGGGACAAGTCGAGATCAGAAGTGTTAGTTGACAAACTAACTATAATAATATTACCCAATCCGTTACTTATAAAAGTCACTCCGTTGCTCATAAAAGTAATCTGATTACGTAACACTACTAACGCGTTACCCCAAACACTGACCACAGGCAAGATTATAGAAGCTCTGACTGACATGAGAGAGAGGCAATCAACATCCCCTGTCTAACAGACCACATTGAGAACATAAAACAGCAAGACAGAGAAACAACACACACAATCATTGCATTGTCTTTACACATTTCCCCCTCCCGATGTGACATTAAAGACGAGCCTGTGAGATCAAACAGGACACGTAACAGTAATTGATGTTTGAGTAAAGTCACGACCCACGGAAATGGGAGCCTGAGGATGAAAGGGGAGCGGCATTTTCCAGGGGTGGACAAACAGATATCTTCTTGTTTGCCTTTAATAGAGCTCCTGAGATATAGAGGACCCCTGGCTCTCAGTGTCAGCCCTGCCAGATGAGCGTAGGGCAGTCAGGCACATCGGACTGGAGCCATCCATCCTCCCTTTCTCTTCACATCAGACTTGGAGGGGCCATTCTTGCGTCTAATCGTTAACCTGGCTGGGATGATCTGGGGCGGAGTCCCAGCCTGTTACCCTGGGCAGGTTACAGAAGCTCTTTGTGGTCTCTGTGGGGTCAGACACAGGCCAGATACAGCCTGAATTCCTCCTGTACATTCAGTCTTATTGGCTGTTGTCAGGCCCGGTCCAAAATGGTGTCTGTTTAACTGAAGGTGGTTAACTGGAGACGTTTTAATAAAGACGCTAGAATTTGGTCGTCAGTTTGGGTGTTGATTGTGCAACAGAGACATGGCCACTGGAGGAAGACGGCGTATGAATGTATGCAGGCATTTTTACCTTTACACAGAACCTTGTGTCTATCTCCTCCTGTCATTATAATGCATGGTTATCATCATGGAGCCTATACCACGGTGGGCCGGGTACTGTCTAAAGTACTGGATGGACCAGTCACATAGATAGAGTCAGTGTGTGAAGCAGCGATGTCCATATGTAGCAGAACGTGTCACAAGCTCTATCTCGCTCACTTCAGATCCATTACAGGCATACAGTACAGGGGAGTAGAACTACATTGAGCTGGAAGGGCTCACTCAAAGCTCTCTCTCACCCAAACAATTCCCCTAGAGTGGCTTAGCAAATGTACATGTGAATTCAAAGAAAGGAGAGGTAAGGTAGGTAAGCAGGCCTGGACAGAACATGTTATTCAGCCCATATGGACACTTAAGTGATCCTCAACTCTCTGCCGGATGCATTATTGCATTTTACGTTTGTCCTTCTCAACGAGGAGAATAACATGCCAGGAAAAGGGATGTGAGGAAGAGACAGAGAGCAGTGGGGTTGAAGTGGGGCCCACAGACTCCGCCTTTGATTCTCAACACAGTAAAAATAACTTTCCTATTCAATGTTTTTAAGTAAACTGAGATTGCGAGAAGGACGAAAAACTGAGTGGGGTTAGGGTATACTGTATTTAACTGAGTGGGGTTAGGGTATACTGTATTTAACTGAGTGGGGTTAGGGTATACTGTATTTAACTGAGTGGGGTTAGGGTATACTGTATTTAACTGAGTGGGGTTAGGGTATACTGTATTTAACTGAGTGGGGTAGGGTATACTGTATTTAACTGTGGGGTTAGGGTATACTGTATTTAACTGAGTGGGGTTAGGGTATACTGTATTTAACTGAGTGGGGTTAGGGTATACTGTATTTAACTGTGTGGGGTTAGGGTATACTGTATTTAACTGAGTGGGGTTAGGGTATACTGTATTTAACTGAGTGGGGTTAGGGTATACTGTATTTAACTGAGTGGGGTTAGGGTATACTGTATTTAACTGAGTGGGGTTAGGGTATACTGTATTTAACTGAGTGGGGTTAGGGTATACTGTATTTAACTGAGTGGGGTTAGGGTATACTGTATTTAACTGAGTGGGGTTAGGGTATACTGTATTTAACTGAGTGGGGTTAGGGTATACTGTATTTAACTGAGTGGGGTTAGGGTATACTGTATTTAACTGAGTGGGGTTAGGGTATACTGTATTTAACTGAGTGGGGTTAGGGTATACTGTATTTAACTGAGTGGGGTTAGGGTATACTGTATTTAACTGAGTGGGGTTAGGGTATACTGTATTTAACTGAGTGGGGTTAGGGTAAAGTGTATTTAAATGAGTGGGGTTAGGGTATACTGTATTTAACTGTGGGGTTAGGGTATACTGTATTTAACTGTGTGGGGTTAGGGTATACTGTATTTAACTGAGTGGGGTTAGGGTACACTGTATTTAACTGAGTGGGGTTAGGGTATACTGTATTTAACTGAGTGGGGTTAGGGTACACTGTATTTAACTGAGTGGGGTTAGGGTATACTGTATTTAACTGAGTGGGGTTAGGGTATACTGTATTTAACTGAGTGGGGTTAGGGTATACTGTATTTAACTGAGTGGGGTTAGGGTATACTGTATTTAACTGTGGGGTTAGGGTATACTGTATTTAACTGAGTGGGGTTAGGGTATACTGTATTTAACTGAGTGGGGTTAGGGTACACTGTATTTAACTGAGTGGGGTTAGGGTATACTGTATTTAACTGTGGGGTTAGGGTATACTGTATTTAACTGTGTGGGGTTAGGGTATACTGTATTTAACTGAGTGGGGTTAGGGTACACTGTATTTAACTGAGTGGGGTTAGGGTATACTGTATTTAACTGAGTGGGGTTAGGGTATACTGTATTTAACTGAGTGGGGTTAGGTATACTGTATTTAACTGAGTGGGGTTAGGGTACACTGTATTTAACTGAGTGGGGTTAGGGTATACTGTATTTAACTGTGGGGTTAGGGTATACTGTATTTAACTGTGTGGGGTTAGGGTATACTGTATTTAACTGAGTGGGGTTAGGGTACACTGTATTTAACTGAGTGGGGTTAGGGTATACTGTATTTAACTGAGTGGGGTTAGGGTATACTGTATTTAACTGAGTGGGGTTAGGGTATACTGTATTTAACTGAGTGGGGTTAGGGTATACTGTATTTAACTGAGTGGGGTTAGGGTACACTGTATTTAACTGAGTGGGGTTAGGGTATACTGTATTTAACTGTGGGGTTAGGGTATACTGTATTTAACTGAGTGGGGTTAGGGTATACTGTATTTAACTGAGTGGGGTTAGGGTACACTGTATTTAACTGAGTGGGGTTAGGGTATACTGTATTTAACTGAGTGGGGTTAGGGTATACTGTATTTAACTGTGTGGGGTTAGGGTATACTGCATTTAACTGAGTGGGATTAGGGTATACTGTATTTAACTGTGGTGTTAGGGTATACTGTATTTAACTGTGGGGTTAGGGTATACTGTATTTAACTGTGGGGTTAGGGTATACTGTATTTAACTGTGGGGTTAGGGTATACTGTATTTAACTGTGGGGTTAGGGTATACTGTATTTAACTGAGTGGGGTTAGGATATACTGTATTTACCTGAGTGGGGTTAAGGTATACTGTATTTAACTGTGGGGTTAAGGTATACTGTATTTAACTGTGGGGTTAGGGTATACTGTATTTAACTGTGGGGTTAGGGTATACTGTATTTAACTGAGTGGGGTTAGGATATACTGTATTTACCTGAGTGGGGTTAAGGTATACTGTATTTAACTGTGGGGTTAAGGTATACTGTATTTAACTGTGGGGTTAGGGTATACTGTATTTAACTGTGTGGGGTTAGGGTATACTGTATTTAACTGAGTGGGGTTAGGGTACACTGTATTTAACTGAGTGGGGTTAGGGTATACTGTATTTAACTGAGTGGGGTTAGGGTACACTGTATTTAACTGAGTGGGGTTAGGGTATACTGTATTTAACTGAGTGGGGTTAGGGTACACTGTATTTAACTGAGTGGGGTTAGGGTATACTGTATTTAACTGTGGGGTTAGGGTATACTGTATTTAACTGAGTGGGGTTAGGGTATACTGTATTTAACTGAGTGGGGTTAGGGTACACTGTATTTAACTGAGTGGGGTTAGGGTATACTGTATTTAACTGAGTGGGGTTAGGGTACACTGTATTTAACTGAGTGGGGTTAGGGTATACTGTATTTAACTGTGGGGTTAGGGTATACTGTATTTAACTGTGTGGGGTTAGGGTATACTGTATTTAACTCAGTGGGGTTAGGGTACACTGTATTTAACTGAGTGGGGTTAGGGTATACTGTATTTAACTGAGTGGGGTTAGGGTACACTGTATTTAACTGAGTGGGGTTAGGGTACACTGTATTTAACTGAGTGGGGTTAGGGTATACTGTATTTAACTGAGTGGGGTTAGGGTACACTGTATTTAACTGAGTGGGGTTAGGGTATACTGTATTTAACTGTGGGGTTAGGGTATACTGTATTTAACTGAGTGGGGTTAGGGTATACTGTATTTAACTGAGTGGGGTTAGGGTACAC
>NC_056461.1:30523074-30538074 GCF_018296145.1 Oncorhynchus tshawytscha | reverse complement strand
CTCTGTACCGGTACCCCCTGTATATAGCCTCCACATTGACTCTGTACCGTAATACCCTATTGACTCTGTACCGTAATACCCTGTATATAGCCTCCACATTGACTCTGTACTGGTACCCCCTGTATATAGCCTCCACATTGACTCTGTACCGTAATACCCTGTATATAGCCTCCACATTGACTCTGTACCGGTACCCCCTGTATATAGCCTCCACATTGACTCTGTACCGTAATACCCTGTATATAGCCTCCACATTGACTCTGTACCGGTACCCCCTGTATATAGCCTCCACATTGACTCTGTACCGTAATACCCTGTATATAGCCTCCACATTGACTCTGTACCGGTACCCCCTGTATATAGCCTCCACATTGACTCTGTACCGTAATACCCTGTATATAGCCTCCACATTGACTCTGTACCGGTACCCCCTGTATATAGCCTCCACATTGACTCTGTACCGTAATACCCTGTATATAGCCTCCACATTGACTCTGTACCGGTACCCCCTGTATATAGCCTCCACATTGACTCTGTACTGGTACCCCCTGTATATAGCCTCCACATTGACTCTGTACCGTAATACCCTGTATATAGCCTCCACATTGACTCTGTACCGGTACCCCCTGTATATAGCCTCCACATTGACTCTGTACCGTAATACCCTGTATATAGCCTCCACATTGACTCTGTACCGTAATACCCTGTATATAGCCTCCACATTGACTCTGTACCGTAATACCCTGTATATAGCCTCCACATTGACTCTGTACCGTAATACCCTGTATATAGCCTCCACATTGACTCTGTACCGTAATACCCTGTATATAGCCTCCACATTGACTCTGTACCGTAATACCCTGTATATAGCCTCCACATTGACTCTGTACTGGTACCCCCTGTATATAGCCTCCACATTGACTCTGTACCGTAATACCCTGTATATAGCCTCCACATTGACTCTGTACCGTAATACCCTGTATATAGCCTCCACATTGACTCTGTACTTGTACCACCTGTATTTCGCCCCGCTATTGTTCTTTTCTGCTGCTCCTTAATTATTTGTTATTCTTATCTTTTACTTTTTTGGGGGGGTATTTTCTTAAAACTGCATTGTTGGTTAAGGGCTTGTACTGTCAGTAAGCATTTCACTGTAAGGTCTACTACACCTGTTGTATTCGGCGCATGTGACAAATAAAATTGGATTTGATTTGATTTTAACCGTCTACATCTACAGTTGTCTAATGGCAAAGACAGAGTGTTTTTTTTACCACAATCATGTCATGGTTACACTTTTTAGGGACTTTCACTGTTCAATAGTTTCATGACAGTGTTTTCCTGCTCAGGTCTGGGTGGGCTTCCTCTAGCTACTGTAAACTTGTTGGTCTGCACTTAGCCGAGTTCCCTTATTAATACTGTTAATAACAAGGTAGAACAAAGGTTTGTACCTCCCACCTACATCAAAGGCAGGTCTGGGTATATGGATCATTACAGACAGACCACCCAACTGTCCCAGGGGACTCCTGCTGTTTATTTCCCAGCTAGACGAGCAACAAGACCCAACTTTATAGTTAACCTTGAGCTTGGGTCTGATCTGACTTCGATTGGACCGGACTCTCACCCTTTCATTCCAACTCCTTTTAACAACTGGTTCAACTGCGTCAGAAGACGAAGGAGGGGAACGCTTGTTATTTCCTATTCTCCCCAGGCCATTTGAGGGCCTCCAGGGAGGCACCTACAGGTTAAAATTCTGAGCACATGGGGTGGGAAGGGGGATGAAGAGAGAGAGAGAGTGAGAGTGAGAGAGAGATACGATTCAAACACAAAGAAAGTGGAGGAGATTGTCTGCATTATTCAACGCTGCGTGTTTGCTTGTACAGGAAATGCGTGCACCCCTTTCCAGGAATTCACTAATTGACTGCTAACAAACCAAAGATGTGCTGAAAAATATTTTAAAGGAAGTCATAGGAAAAAAGCAGAGGAAAAGAGATGCCCGAGGATACCCTTCTGAGGAGGAGCTAGTCTGTCCAAACGGCTCTAACGTGATTGATGAGCACAGCAGTCTCTCTCTCTCTCTTTCTCTCTTCTCACTCTTTCTGTCTCTCTTTTTCTCTCTTTTTCTCTCTTTCTCTCTCTCTCTCTCTCTCTCTCTCTCTCTCTCTCTCTCACACACACTCCTCTCTCTTTCTTTCTGTCTCTCTCTTTCTGTCTCACTCTTTCTCTATCTCTCGATGTCCCACTCCTCCACTCCTAACTCTCAACTCTTCTGGCTGACTGGAGGGAGAGAGGGGAGATGGAGAGGAGCTGTGGGGGTTGGGGCAGACAGACAGACAGACAGACAGACAGACAGACAGACAGACAGACAGACAGACAGACAGACAGACAGACAGGCAGTCAGGCAGACAGGCAGGCAGAGGCACTACCAGTGAAAACAGGGGCTCACATTGGAGCCGAAACATTAGTGACAGGCGTACTGGCTGGGGGTTTGCTGGTCGGATTAGCTCCAATAGCCATAATAAATGAAACAAGAGGATGAAATAAAAACTATTCCAGGCTGACTGAAGGCTGGGCTTATGGGAAGTGGCAGCTCCACTGGCCCCCAGGCTCTGAGTTTTGCCACTCGATAATTTGACTGATTCACTTGAGTGGCCGGAGAGACGTTTTGGGCCTGATCTAATTCAGTAACCTGTCTGGTGATTACCCCACGGACACACAGGCCCTGGACAGGGCGCTGGGACAAAGGAGAGGAGAGACAGGGAAAAGATTAGTGAGAGGGGCTGCCCTGGCTGGCTGGTGGCCGGCACCCAGAGTCCAGAACCTGGAGCCCGGAGCCCTGAGTCCCGGAACCCAAAGTCCGGAGCCCAGAGCAGGCAGCAGCAGTACTTGTTGAGCCCAACATACACGGCCACTTAACTCCTCTCACATCACTGCTTCATGCCTCATGACTCTGTTCTGGCCTGGATTAGATAGCTCCCCCTATCTAGCCAGATGTCTCCCATAAAACAGTGAGACAGTGTGAGTGTGTATGTGTGTGTGCATCCACGTGTGTGTGTGAGTGAATGTGTGTGAGAATAAATCTGTGGGTGTTTCCACCCAGCAGAGGTCCCAGTAAACTCCAGATGAGTGGTATGATAGTGGGACGGGACAGGAACCTACTGGCTCTTCTTTAACAAAGAGAATGGGGAGGCAGGGGGGATTTTCTCCTGTGTAGAGGCAGCCCAGGAACCTGTCAGAATCACTGGAAGAGATGGGGGGGAGAGAGGGAGGGGGGCGCACTGCTGTCTGTGCACTGCAGTTGAAGGGTAACCTTTGCTTAACCTTTCATATGTTGAAAGCACATTTCGCCACTGACTTATTAATTTGGACAGGGTCACCTTTTTTCATTTTAATACCAGATTAGCGGCGCCAGATCTTGAACTTTGATGTGGAAGATTTGCAGATGAGGGCAACTTTCTGGGACACTGTATAAAAATTAGCGAGACTTTATTGATGTGCTATTGACATCATTTTTTATCTAAAGAGGAAAAATGTCAACACTTGCTACATGGGAGTTACTAGCAGAGTAAGCACTAAAACCTCAATTTACATAATGCACTGTCAAAATGAGTAATATAATGTGGTGGATGCTGTTTCTTCTGCTCTGTTCAGGCAGCGGTGCTGATGGAGCTGTGGGGCGCTGGGCTGGCTGCATAAAAGGCAGATGTTGGTCCCCAAAACCACACTGCTTGGCTTCACAGAGAACCCCACTATTGTCATTCACAGAGAACCCCACTGCTGTCCATCACAGAGAACCCCACTGCTGACTTCACAGAGAACCCCACTGCTGTCCTTTACAGAGAACCCCACTGCTGACTTTACAGAGAACCCCACTGATGTCCTTTACAGAGAACCCCACTGTTGTCCATCACAGAGAAACCCACTGTTGTCCATCACAGAGAAACCCACTGTTGTCCATCACAGATAACCCCACTGCTGTTATTCACAGAGAACCCCACTGTTGTCCATCACAGAGAACCCCACTGTTGTCCATCACAGGGAACCCCACTGATGCCCTTCACATAGTGTGGTCGCCTGTAACTCAGTTGGTAGAGCATGGCTCTAGTAACGGCAGGATAGGGGGTTCCATTCCTGGGACCAACCAAACATAAAGAATGTCAAATGTATACACGCATGATTGTAAGTCAGTTTGGATAAAAGTGTCTGCTTAATGGCATATCATATCACTGCCTGGTTTCACAGAGGGCTATTTTAGGAATGTGACAAGCTTTACACTTCACTAACTTTATATAGACAATAAAGCCATTAATATATCCCATGACAAGGATGAAACGTGCAAGACCTAATTAACACAAATGTATAATTTATACTGCACTTAGCCGTGATTACATCTGTTATTTACAAAGGAAAATAATATTCTTTAAAAAAAAGTCCCTTTCCTTAAAAGTGTATGTGTTTTTCCATCTAAAACGAAAACACATGCAAAGTTTGCCTTCATGCGAGCCCTTAGTAAATCGTTCTCTTCAGTGTATACTTGAGAAGGAATAACACTAAAATCATCTATATCCTCTCTGTTTGATTACAGACACTAAATCATCTATATCCTCTCTGTTTGATTACAGACACTAAATCATCTATATCCTCTCTGTTTGATTACAGACATGAAATCATCTATATCCTCTGTGTTTGATTACAGACACTAAAATCATCTATATCCTCTCTGTTTGATTACAGACACTAAATCATCTATATCCTCTCTGTTTGATTACAGACACAAAATCATCTATATCCTCTGTGTTTGATTACAGATACTAAAATCCAAATCAAATCAAATCAAATTTTATTTGTCACATACACATGGTTAGCAGATGTTAATGCGAGTGTAGCGAAATGCTTGTGCTTCTAGTTCCGACAATGCAGTAATAACCAACAAGTAATCTAACTAACAATTCCAAAACTACTGTCTTATACACAGTGTAAGGGGATAAAGAATATGTACATAAGGATATATGAATGAGTGATGGTACAGAGCAGCATAGGCAAGATACAGTAGCTGATATCGAGTACAGTATATACATATGAGATGAGTATGTAAACAAAGTGGCATAGTTAAAGTGGCTAGTGATACATGTATTACATAAGGATGCAGTCGATGATATAGAGTACAGTATATACGTATGCATATGAGATGAATAATGTAGGGTATGTAAACATTATATAAGGTAGCATTGTTTAAAGTGGCTAGTGATATATTTACATAATTTCCCATCAATTCCCATTATTAAAGTGGCTGGAGTTGAGTCAGTGTCAGTGTCAGTGTGTTGGCAGCAGCCACTCAATGTTAGTGGTGGCTGTTTAACAGTCTGATGGCCTTGAGATAGAAGCTGTTTTTCAGTCTCTCTGTCCCAGCTTTGATGCACCTGTACTGACCTCGCCTTCTGGATGATAGCGGGGTGAACAGGCAGTGGCTCGGGTGGTTGATGTCCTTGATGATCTTTATGGCCTTCCTGTAACATCGGGTGGAGTAGGTGTCCTGGAGGGCAGGTAGTTTGCCCCCGGTGATGCGTTGTGCAGACCTCACTACCCTCTGGAGAGCCTTACGTACCAGGCGGTGATACAGCCCGCCAGGATGCTCTCGATTGTGCATCTGTAGAAGTTTGTGAGTGCTTTTGGTGACAAGCCGAATTTCTTCAGCCTCCTGAGGTTGAAGAGGCGCTGCTGCGCCTTCTTCACGATGCTGTCTGTGTGAGTGGACCAATTCAGTTTGTCTGTGATGTGTATGCCGAGGAACTTAAAACTTGCTACCCTCTCCACTACTGTTCCATCGATGTGGATAGGGGGTGTTCCCTCTGCTGTTTCCTGAAGTCCACAATCATCTCCTTAGTTTTGTTGACGTTGACTGTGAGGTTATTTTCCTGACACCACACTCCGAGGGCCCTCACCTCCTCCCTGTAGGCCGTCTCGTCGTTGTTGGTAATCAAGCCTACCACTGTTGTGTCGTCCGCAAACTTGATGATTGAGTTGGAGGCGTGCGT
This sequence comes from Oncorhynchus tshawytscha, assembly GCF_018296145.1. Classification (NCBI taxonomy): domain Eukaryota; kingdom Metazoa; phylum Chordata; class Actinopteri; order Salmoniformes; family Salmonidae; genus Oncorhynchus; species Oncorhynchus tshawytscha. The sequence goes on along the minus strand of NC_056461.1, from coordinate 30,532,042 downwards.
GGCCACGCAGTCGTGGGTGAACAGGGAGTACAGGAGAGGGCTCAGAACGCACCCTTGTGGGGCCCCAGTGTTGAGGATCAGCGGGGAGGAGATGTTGTTGCCTACCCTCACCACCTGGGGGCGGCCCGTCAGGAAGTCCAGTACCCAGTTGCATAGGGCGGGGTCGAGACCCAGGGTCTCGAGCTTGATGACGAGCTTGGAGGGTACTATGGTGTTGAATGCCGAGCTGTAGTCGATGAACAGCATTCTCACATAGGTATTCCTCTTGTCCAGATGGGTTAGGGCAGTGTGCAGTGTGGTTGAGATTGCATCGTCTGTGGACCTATTTGGGCGGTAAGCAAATTGGAGTGGGTCTAGGGTGTCAGGTAGGGTGGAGGTGATATGGTCCTTGACTAGTCTCTCAAAGCACTTCATGATGACGGATGTGAGTGCTACGGGGCGGTAGTCGTTTAGCTCAGTTACCTTAGCTTTCTTGGGAACAGGAACAATGGTGGCCCTCTTGAAGCATGTGGGAACAGCAGACTGGTATAGGGATTGATTGAATATGTCCGTAAACACACCGGCCAGCTGGTCTGCGCATGCTCTGAGGGCGTGGCTGGGGATGCCGTCTGGGCCTGCAGCCTTGCGAGGGTTAACACGTTTAAATGTCTTACTCACCTCGGCTGCAGTGAAGGAGAGACCGCACGTTTTCATTGCAGGCCGTGTCAGTGGCACTGTATTGTCCTCAAAGCGGGCAAAAAGTTATTTAGTCTGCCTGGGAGCAAGACATCCTGGTCCGTGACTGGGCTGGATTTATTCCTGTAGTCCGTGATTGACTGTAGACCCTGCCACATGCCTCTTGTGTCTGAGCCGTTGAATTGAGATTCTACTTTGTCTCTGTACTGACGCTTAGCTTGTTTAATAGCCTTGCGGAGGGAATAGCTGCACTGTTTGTATTCAGTCATGTCACCAGACACCTTGCCCTGATTAAAAGCAGTGGTTTGCGCTTTCAGTTTCACACGAATGCTGCCATCAATCCACGGTTTCTGGTTAGGGAATGTTTTAATCGTTGCTATGGGAACGACATCTTCAACGCACGTTCTAATGAACTCGCACACCGAATCAGCGTATTCGTCAATGTTGTTGTCTGACGCAATACGAAACATCTCCCAGTCCACGTGATGGAAGCAGTCTTGGAGTGTGGAGTCAGCTTGGTCAGACCAGCGTTGAACAGACCTCAGCATGGGAGCTTCTTGTTTTAGTTTCTGTCTGTAGGCAGGGATCAACAAAATGGAGTCGTGGTCAGCTTTTCCGAAAGGGGGGCGGGGCAGGGCCTTATATGCGTCGCGCAAGTTAGAGTAACAATGATCCAAGATCTTTCCACCCCTGGTTGCGCAATCGATATGCTGATAAAATTTAGGGAGTCTTGTTTTCAGATTAGCCTTGTTAAAATCCCCAGCTACAATGAATGCAGCCTCCGGATAAATCGTTTCCAGTTTGCAGAGAGTTAAATAAAGTTCGTTCAGAGCCATCGATGTGTCTGCTTGGGGGGGGATATATACGGCTGTGATTATAATTGAAGAGAATTCTCTTGGTAGATAATGCGGTCTACATTTGATTGTGAGGAATTCGAAATCAGGTGAACAGAAGTATTTGAGTTCCTGTATGTTTCTTTCATCACACCATGTCACGTTAGTCATAAGGCATACGCCCCCGCCCCTCTTCTTACCAGAAAGATGTTTGTTTCTGTCGGCGCGATGCGTGGAGAAACCCGCTGGCTGCACCGCCTCGGATAGCGTCTCTCCAGTGAGCCATGTTTCCGTGAAGCATAGAACGTTACAGTCTCTGATGTCCCTCTGGAATGCTACCCTTGCTCGGATTTCATCAACCTTGTTGTCAAGAGACTGGACATTGGCAAGAAGAATGCTAGGGAGTGGTGCACGGTGTGCCCGTCTCCGGAGTCTGACCAGAAGACCGCCTCGTTTCCCTCTTTTTCGGAGTCGTTTTTTTGGGTCGCTGCATGGAATCCACTCCGTTGTCCTGTTTGTAAGGCAGAACACAGGATCCGCGTCGCGAAAAACATATTCTTGGTCGTACTGATGGTGAGTTGACGCTGGTCTTATATTCAGTAGTTCTTCTCGACTGTATGTAATGAAACCTAAGATGACCTGGGGTACTAATGTAAGAAATAACATGTAAAAAAACAAAAAACTGCATAGTTTCCTAGGAACGCGAAGCGAGGCGGCCATCTCTGTCGGCGCCTGGACTGTATCCTCTGTGTTTGATTACAGACACTAAAATCCTCTATATCCTCTGTGTTTGATTACAGACACTAAAATCATCTATATTCTCTGCGTTTGATTACAGACACTAAAATCATCTATATACTCTCTGTTTGATTACAGACACTAAAATCATCTATATACTCTCTGTTTGATTACAGACACTAAAATCATCTATATCCTCTGTGTTTGATTACAGACACTAAAATCATCTATATCCTCTGTTTAATTACAGACAGTAAAATCATCTTTTTCCTTTCTGTTTGATTACAGACACTAAATTACATTGATTGCAGACACTAAAATCATCTATATCATTTATATCCTCTGTGTTTGATTACAGACACTAAAATCATCTATATCCTTACAGACATTCATTCTGTCATTGCTGAGAATAAAACTACCGTCATCAAGATTACTGAGAAGTGATCTCACCCCAGGGTGACCACAGGGGCTGTGTCATTATGGAGAGGAGAGAAGGGCACAGATGAGGACAGCTAATCCTACCAGACCAACACAACACAGAGATTACTGTACAGTAGGATAGGAGATTATAGAATGGGGAGTAGCCTTCATACAGACAGTATGTAGCTTCCAGCAACCGCACACACACACACACACACACACACACACACACACACACACACACACACACACACACACACACACACACACACACACACACACACACACACACACACACACACACACACACACAAAGTCCCGAACGTTAGTCACTGACTTCAAACTGTCACTCATCTGCCGTCTCCTAATTAAGTGTCTAATTAAAGAGCTAATTCTGGCGACTGCAGCCACGTTAGAGAGCGACAATAAAGAGGACATGTTGGCTACAGCACACACACACACACACGTCAGGTGGACTTCTCTGTAGGATTGAAATCAGGGAATAAAGTTTGAGTGACAGCCTAATGAAGTGAATTAGTCCTCACTACAATGGGAGGTTCTCTACTACAGAGACGATGTAACCTCAACTTCTATAGTGGCCAGGCCTCCTGGACTGCATCGTTGACCACTTCCTCCAGGGGGGTAAGGGTAGCTTCTATAGTGGCCAGGCCTCCTGGACTGTATCGTTGACCACTTCCTCCAGGGGGGTAAGGGTAGCTTCTATAGTGGCCAGGTCTCCTGGACTGTATCGTTGACCACTTCCTCCAGGGGGTAAGGGTAGCTTCTATAGTGGCCAGGCTTCCTGGACTGTATCGTTGACCACTTCCTCCAGGGGGTAAGGGTAGCTTCTATAGTGGCCAGGCCTCCTGGACTGTATCGTTGACCACTTCCTCCAGGGGGTAAGGGTAGCTTCTATAGTGGCCAGGTCTCCTGGACTGTATCGTTGACCACTTCCTCCAGGGGGGTAAGGGTAGCTTCTATAGTGGCCAGGCCTCCTGGACTGTATCGTTGACCACTTCCTCCAGGGGGGTAAGGGTAGCTTCTATAGTGGCCAGGCCTCCTGGACTGTATCGTTCACCACTTCCTCCAGGGAGGTAAGGGTAGCTTGTGGTTGATACACATCATACCTAGAATGTGACACATTGGCTGGGTAAACAGGGGGACACTGTCATGTTGCTGTCTGAGGGCGGGGTTGGGCCATGGTGCTGTCTGAGAGGTGGGGTCTTGCCATGTTGCTGTCTGAGGGGTGGGGTCGGGCCACGTTACTGTCTGAGGGGTGGGGTCGGGCCATGTTGCTGTCTGAGGGGTGGGGTCGGTCATGTTGCTGTCTGAGGGCGGGGTCGGGCCATGTTGCTGTCTGAGGGCGGGGTCGGGCCATGTTGCTGTCTGAGGGCGGGGTCGGGCCAGGTTGCTGTCTGAGGGGCGGGGTCGGGCCAGGTTGCTGTCTGAGGGGCGGGGCGGGCCAGGTTGCTGTCTGAGGGGCGGGGTCGGGCCAGGTTGCTGTCTGAGGGGTGGGGTCGGGCCAGGGTTTTGTCTGAGGGCGGGGTCGGGTCATGTTGCTGTCTGAGGGGTGGGGTCATACCAGGGTTATGTCTGAGGGGTGGGTTTGGGCCAGGGGTAACCTTGTAGGGTGATCAGTATCTACCACCTCAGGAGGTGTGTTTAAATGTCACGATGAGAAGTGATGTGCATAACATAGGCTCATTAGGAACTAGTCATCTGCACCACGGGACAATCCACCATTTCCAGAGAGGAAAAGGAATCAGCGATCTGCGTGTGTTCTCCTTCCTGTCCACTTGTCTCTGCTTTGCAGATCAATAGGAAAAATGAAGGTCGGGCATAAAGGATCCAAGAGAAGCGCTGATTCCTACCTTTAGAAGAGGGATACAAATAAGAGCTTAGTGATGAGCTCTGCGTTGCGTGCAGCGTTTCTCCCCGTACCACTGGGCTCTCTGTCTCTGGGCTCTCTGTCTCTGATTATTACTTTGTTGTTTTTACAGTCTTGTCCTTATTAACCGAGCCCATGCTGATCATTCCCGAGAGCCAGATTGCTGGAAATACAAATGAAAAGCCCCCTCTCCTTCTCCACAGATCCTTCATTAAATACGGATTGGGGGCCACCCACCTACGCCGAAGCCTGGACTTTAATTCTGCTCTGTGCGTTGGCGAGAGTGAGTCTCATGGCCCCAACTCTTTATCGGAGGGATTTACAGACCATCAGTCTGGCCCTATCCCTCCCTCTCGCTCTCTCTCTCTCTCCATCAATCCCTCTCTCTCTCCCTATATCCCCCTCCCCCTCTCTCCTTCTCTCTCTCTCTTTTTGTGTGTGTAAGGCCTGTGTTAGCATGTGCGAAGGCTAGCCCATATGTCACTAAACAGATCCCCAGACTTTAACCCCTTCAGATGACTGAATGGAGCGAGGGACTGCCGAGCCGAGCCGACACACAGAATTGGGAAACATCGCCAAGACTGACACAGAATCAGCTGATACAGCAGGATTGAGGAGAGGTCATAGAGCAATACCACTGATCCAGGACTATGGGAGAAGTCAGAGAGCAATACCACTGATCGAGGACTATGGGAGAAGTCAGAGAGCAATACCACTGATCCAGGACTATGGGAGAAGTCAGAGAGCAATACCACTGATCCAGGACTATGGGAGAAGTCAGAGAGCAATACCACTGATCCAGGACTATGGGAGAAGTCAGAGGGCAAGACCACTGGTCCAGGACTATGGGAGAAGTCAGAGAGCAATACCACTGATCCAGGACTATGGGAGAAGTCAGAGGGCAAGACCACTGGTCCAGGACTATGGGAGAAGTCAGAGGGCAAGACCACTGGTCCAGGATGTCAGGAGAGATCAGAGGGCAATACCACTGATTCAGGACTATGGGAGAAGTCAGAGAGCAATACCACTGGTCCAGGACTATGGGAGAAGTCAGAGAGCAATACCACTGGTCCAGGATGTCAGGAGAGGTCAGAGGGCAATACCACTGGTCCAGGACTATGGGAGAAGTCAGAGGGCAATACCACTGGTCCAGGATGTCAGGAGAAGTCAGAGAGCAATACCACTGGTCCAGAACTATGGGAGAAGTCAGAGAGGAATACCACTGGTCCAGAACTATGGGAGAAGTCAGAGAGCAATACCACTGGTCCAGGACATCAGGAGAAGGTTAGCTTTACCATTTACAGTAAGGAGACTATATTGTAATGGGGTCACGTGTCTTAACCAGGTTAAAGTGACCCAATGCTGTAAGACAACAGCACAACATTGCGCTTCCAGAGCAACATTGCCAATCCAAGATGGCGTAGCAGTCAGAAGTCTTTGTCTTGTCTCGTCCTGTGTGTAGATATCTTTTTAATATTTTTCCTAAACCTCAACTTCAAAATACTCTCCTGCAACCCGTCTCACCCAATGTGTTGTGGATCTGTTTTTTTTCCCGAAAGTATTTATATTTACCTCCGAACTGCAATACCTCAACTGAAGCTAGCTAGCTAACTAGCTACCAGCTATCAGTCAGCTAACCACTGCTATCGTTCATCAGCTACCCTTTAGCTCAGAAAGCTCTCGCCAGTTCGTACAACGCTTTTCAAACCAGAGCATACCGGACCTATTCTTCTCTCCATATCCCTGAATTCCTACCACAAACTCTGAACCTTTTCATCTGGATCATCACAGCTAGCTAACTGCAAACCAGGTTGACTACTCCTGGCTAACGTTTCCATCTCGGAGCTAGCACCAACTAGCCTGGGGCTAGCCCACGCTAGACCCATCTCCCGGCTCACTCCTGGGCTATGGGGCACGGAACCCCGCCGATCCTCTACGACTGGAATACCAACATAATCTGCCCGAGGATTCCAACAGGCCCCTCAGGTGCAACGTCCGCTGAAGGCCCATTCTGCTAACCTGCTAGGCCTGCTAGCTACCTAGAGCTACTTGGAACCCTACTAATTCCATGACTGGTTTATCAACATCACAGCACGAAGAGGCAAAAACAGACTTACCCACATCATGACGTCCCCCATAGGCTAACTTGCTAGCCCTGGTCTGCTAACTGCTAGCTTGCATGCCCCGGGATGCTAAATGCTAGCCCCTACTAACTGCTTGCTTGCTAACCCGGTCTGCTAACTGCTAGCTTGTTTAGCCTCGGCCAATAAACTGTTAGCATGTTAGCATCGGCCTGATAACTGTCTGAATAGCCATGTCCCCAGTCAGCCCAACCACTCACTGGACCCATATGTTCACTTGGCTACGCATGCCTCTCTCTAATATCAATATGCCTCGTCCATTATTGTCCTGGTTAGTGATTACTGTCTTATTTCATTGTAGAGCCTCTAGCCCTGCTCAATATGCCTGAACCAACCATGTTGTTCCACCTCCTACATATGTGATGACATCACCTGGTTTAAACGTCTCTAGAGATGAAATCTCTCTCATCATTACTCAATGCCTAGGTTTACCTCCAATGTACTCACATCCCACTTTACCTTTGTCTGCACACTATGCCTTGACTCTATGCTATCGTGCCCAGAAACCTGCTCCTTTTACTCTCTGTTCCGAACGTGCTAGATGGCCAGTTCGTATAGCATTTAGCCGTACCCTTATCCTACTTCTCCTCTGTTCCTCTGGTGATGTGGAGGTTAATCCAGGTCCTGCAGTGCCTAGCTCCACTCCCACTCCCCAGGTGCTCTTTGTTGACTTCTGTAACCGTAAAAGCCTTGGTTTCATGCATGTTAACATTAGAAGCCTACTCCCTAAGTTTGTTATACTCACTGCTTTAGCATACTCTGCCAACCCGGATGTCTTAGCCATGTCTGAAACCTGGCTTAGGAAAACCACCAAAAACCCTGAAATCTCCATTGCTAACGATAACATTTTCCGCCAAGATAGAACTGCCAAAGGGGGCGGTGTTGCAATCTACTGCAAAGATAGTCTGCGGAGTTCTGTATTACTATCCAAGTCTGTACCCAAACAATTCGAGCTTCTACTAAAAATTCACCTTTTCAGAAACAATTCACCTTTCTCACTGTTGCTGCTTGCTATAGACCTCCCTCTGCACCCAGGTGTGCCCTTGATACCATATGTGTATTGATTGCCCCCCATCTATTTTTTGAGCTCGTGCTACTAGGTGACCTAAACTGGGACATGCTTAACACCCCGGCCACCCTACAATCCAAGCTGGATGCCCTCAATCTCACACAATAAACCTACCAGGTTTAAACCTACCAGGTACCTACCATCAATAAACCTACCAGGTACAACTCCAAATCTGTAAACACGGGCACCCTCATAGATATCATCCTAACTAACTCGCCCTCCAAATACACCTCTGCTGTTTTCAATCAAGATCTCAGCGATCACTGCCTCATTGTCTGCATCCGTAATGGGTCTGCGACCAAACGACCACCCCTCACACTGTCAAACGCTCCCTAAAACACTTCTGTGAGCAGGCCTTTCTAATCGACCTGGCCGGGATATCCTGGAATGACATTGACATTGACCTCATCCCGGCTTTAAACTTCTTCACAACAGTATCGGACCTGCTTGGTGTGTTCCTTGTTCTTCATGATGCTCTCTGCGCTTTTAACGGACCTCTGAGACTATCACAGTGCAGGTGCATTCATACGGAGACTTGATTACACACAGGGGGATTGTATTTATCATCATTAGTCATTTAGGTCAACATTGGATCATTCAGAGATCCTCACTGAACTTCTGGAGAGAGTTTGCTGCACTGAAAGTAAAGGGGCTGAATAATTTTGCACGCCCAATTTTTCAGTTTTTGATTTGTTAAAAAAGTTTGAAATATCCAATAAATGTCGTTCCACTTCATGATTGTGGTCCACTTGTTGTTGATTCTTCACAAAAAAATACAGTTTTATATCTTAATGTTTGAAGCCTGAAATGTGGCAAAAGGTCGCAAAGTTCAAGGGGGCCGAATACTTTCGCAAGGCACTGTATATCTCACTGGTCACCCCCAAAGCCAATTCCTTCTTTGGTCATCTTTCCTTCCAGTTCTCTGCTGCCAATGACTGGAACAAACTGCAAAAATCTCTGAAGCTGGAGACTCATATCTCCTTCACTAACTTTAAGCGCCAGCTGTCCGAGCAGCTCACATTTCACTGCACCTGTACATAGCCCATCTGTAAACAGTCCATCTATCTACCTACCTCATCCCCATACTGTATTTATTTATTTATCTTGCTCCTTTGCACCCCAGTATCTCTACTTGCACATTCATCTTCTGCACATCTACCATTCCAGTGTATAATTGCTATATTGTAATTACTTCGCCACCATG
>NC_056461.1:30430574-30513074 GCF_018296145.1 Oncorhynchus tshawytscha | reverse complement strand
GAGAGATCACCGTGAATACACAGAAAATGATCTACTATTTGAAACATTTTACTTAGACCACATAGGCTCACAGTGTAAGAGGCCATTGATTGATACATTTACAATGGTTGATTTTACATCTCTCTACATACGTAGGAAACATACGTAGCAAGCATGATATGAAAATTGTATCACATTCTCTATCATTTAAATTGACAGCAATAGACACTAAGAGATGGAAATTATACGTTAATGACAATACTTTCCTCCTGGCTACCCCAACCCCGGCCAACAGCTCCGCACCCCCCGCAGCTACTTGCCCAAGCCTCCCCAGTTTCTCCTTCACCCAAATCCAGATAGCAGATGTTCTGAAAGAGCTGCAAAACCTGGACCCTTAAAAATCAGATGGGATAGACAATCTGGACTCTAACTTTTTTAAATTATCCACCGCCATTATTGCAACCCCGATTACCAGTCTGTTCAACCTCTCTTTCAGATCGTTCGAGACCCCTAAAGATTGTAAAGCTGCCGTGGTCATCTCCCTCTTCAAAGGGGGTGACACTCTAGACCCAAACTGTTACAGACCTATATCATTCCTGCCCTGCCTTTTGAAAGTCTTCGAAAGCCTAGTTAATATACAGATCACTGACCATTTCGAATTCCAACGTACCTTCTCCGCTGTGCAATCCGGTTTCCGAGCTGGTCACAGGTGCACCTCAGACACGCTCAAGGTACTAAACGATATCATAACCGCATCGATAAAAGACAATACTGTGCCGCCGTGTTCATCGACCTGGCCAAGGCTTTTGACTCTGTCAATCACCGTATCCTTATCAGCAGACTCAAAAGCCTTGGTTTCTCAAATGATTGCCTCGCCTGGTTCACTAACTACTTCTCAGACAGAGGTCAGTGTGTCAAATCGGAGGGCCTGCTGTCCGGACCTCTGGCAGTCTCTATGGGGGTACCAGAGGGTTCAATTCTCGGGCTGACTATTTTCTCTGTATATACAGTGCCTTGCGAAAGTATTCGGCCCCCTTGAACTTTGCGACCTTTTGCCACATTTCAGGCTTCAAACATAAAGACATAAAACTGTATTTTTTTTGTGAAGAATCAACAACAAGTGGGACACAATCATGAAGTGGAACGACATTTATTGGATATTTCAATTTCTGGAATGGTAGATGTGCAGAAGATGAATGTGCAAGTAGAGATACTGGGGTGCAAAGGAGCAAGATAAATAAATAAATGCAGTATGGGGATGAGGTAGGTAGATAGATGGACTGTTTACAGATGGGCTATGTACAGGTGCAGTGATATGTGAGCTGCTCGGACAGCTGGCGCTTAAAGTTAGTGAAGGAGATATGAGTCTCCAGCTTCAGAGATTTTTGCAGTTTGTTCCAGTCATTGGCAGCAGAGAACTGGAAGGAAAGATGACCAAAGGAGGAATTGGCTTTGGGGGTGACCAGTGAGATATACAGTGCCTTGCGAAAGTATTCGGCCCCCTTGAACTTTGCGACCTTTTGCCACATTTCAGGCTTCAAACATTAAGATATAAAACTGTATTTTTTGTGAAGAATCAACAACAAGTGGACCACAATCATGAAGTGGAACGACATTTATTGGATATTTCAAACTTTTTAACAAATCAAAAACTGAAAAATTGGGCGTGCAAAATTATTCAGCCCCTTTACTTTCAGTGCAGCAAACTCTCTCCAGAAGTTCAGTGAGGATCTCTGAATGATCCAATGTTGACCTAAATGACTAATGATGATAAATACAATCCACCTGTGTGTAATCAAGTCTCTGTATAAATGCACCTGCACTGTGATAGTCTCAGAGGTCCGTTAAAAGCGCAGAGAGCATCATGAAGAACAAGGAACACACCAGGCAGGTCCGAGATACTGTTGTGAAGAAGTTTAAAGCTGGATTTGGATACAAAAAGATTTTCCAAGCTTTAAACATCCCTGTGAGCACTGTGCAAGCGATAATATTGAAATGGAAGGAGTATCAGACCACTGCAAATCTACCAAGACCTGGCCGTCCCTCTAAACTTTCAGCTGATACAAGGAGAAGACTGATCAGAGATGCAGCCAAGAGGCCCATGATCACTCTGGATGAACTGCAGAGATCTACAGCTGAGGTGGGAGACTCTGTCCATAGGACAACAATCAGTCGTATATTGCACAAATCTGGCCTTTATGAAAGAGTGGCAAGAAGAAAGCCATTTCTTAAAGATATCCATAAAAAGTGTCGTTTAAAGTTTGCCACAAGCCACCTGGGAGACACACCAAACATGTGGAAGAAGGTGCTCTGGTCAGATGAAACCAAAATGGAACTTTTTGGCAACAATGCAAAACGTTATGTTTGGCGTAAAAGCAACACAGCCCATCACCCTGAACACACCATCCCCACTGTCAAACATGGTGGTGGCAGCATCATGGTTTGGGCCTGCTTTTCTTCAGCAGGGACATGGAAGATGGTTAAAATTGATGGGAAGATGAATGGACCCAAATACAGGACCATTCTGGAAGAAAACCTGATGGAGTCTGCAAACGGGACAGAGATTTCTCTTCCAACAAGACAATGATCCAAAACATAAAGCAAAATCTACAATGGAATGGTTCAAAAATAAACATATCCAGGTGTTAGAATGGCCAAGTCAAAGTCCAGACCTGAATCCAATCTGAGAAATCTGTGGAAAGAACTGAAAACTGCTGTTCACAAATGCTCTCCATCCAACCTCACTGAGCTCGAGCTGTTTTGCAAGGAGGAATGGGAAAAAATGTCAGTCTCTCGATGTGCAAAACTGATAGAGACATACCCCAAGCAACTTACAGCTGTAATAGCAGCAAAAGGTGGCGCTACAAAGTATTAACTTAAGGGGGCTGAATAATTTTGCACGCCCAATTTTTCAGTTTTTGATTTGTTAAAAAAGTTTGAAATATCCAATAAATGTCGTTCCACTTCATGATTGTGTCCCACTTGTTGTTGATTCTTCACAATGCAGTTTTATATCTTTATGTTTGAAGCCTGAAATGTGGCAAAAGGTCACAAAGTTCAAGGGGGCCAAATACTTTCGCAAGACACTGTATCAACGATGTCGCTCTTGCTGCGGGTGATTCCCTGATCCACCTCTACGCAGACGACACCATTCTGTAAACATCTGGCCCTTCTTTGGACACTGTGTTAACTAACCTCCAAACGAGCTTCAATGCCATACAACACTCCTTCCGTGGCCTTCAACTGCTCTTAAATGCTAGTAAAACCAAATGCATGCTTTTCAACCGTTCGCTGCCCGCACCTACCCACCCGACTAGCATCACTACTCTGGACGGTTCTGACTTAGAATACGTGGACAACTACAAATACCTAGGTGTCTCGCTTGACTGTAAACTCCCCTTCCAAACTCATATTAAACATCTCCAATCCAAAATCAAATCTAGAATCAACTTCCTATTTCGCAACAAAGCCTCCTTCACTCACGCCGCCAAACATACCCTCGTAAAACTGATCCTACCAATCCTCAACTTCAGCGATGTCATTTACAAAATAGCTTCCAATACTCTATTGAGCAAACTGGATGCAGTCTATCACAGTGCCATCTGTTTTGTCACCAAAGCCCCTTAAACCACCCACCACTGCGACCTGTATGCTCTAGTCGGCTGGCCCTCGCTACATATTCGTCGCCAGACCCACAGGCTCCAGGTCATCTATAAGTCTTTGCTAGGTAAAGCTCCGCCTTATCTCCGGTCACGATAACAACACCCACCCATAGCACGAGCTCCAGTAGGTATATCTCACTAGTCATCCGCAAAGCCAACACCTAATTTGGCTGCCTTTCCTTCCAGTTCTCTGCTGCCAATGACTGGAACGAATTGCAAAAATCGCTGAAGCTGGAGACTTATATTTCCCCCACTAACGTTAAACAGCTAACCGATCGCTGCAGCTGTACATAGTCCATCTGTAAATAACCCACCCACTCTACCTCCCGCCTCATTCTATCCCTATATTGTTTTTATGTACTTTTCTGCTCTTTTGCACACCAGTATTTCTACTTGCACATCATCATCTGCTTATCTATCACTCCAGTGTTCATTTGCTAAACTGTAATTACTTCGCTACTATGGCCTATTTATTGCCTTACCTCCTCACGCCATTTGCACACACTGTATATAGACTTTCTTTGTTTCTATTGTATTATTGACTGTACGCTTGTTTATTCCATGTGTAACTCTGTGTTGTTGTTTGTGTCGCACTGCTTTGCTTTATCTTGGCCAGGTCACAGTTGTAAATGAGAACTTGTTCTCAACTGGCCTACCTGGTTAAATAAAGATAAATTTAAAAAGACACATCTAAAAATGAAAGAAATTCAGATATTTCCAGGATAATTGCTAGTCTAATTTCTATTAATTATTGTTGCGCTGGTCATATTTCATACTTATGTGAAACACACTCGACAAGCCTATAAAACCCCACAATGTTATTCAATCTTTTTCAGATATTTGAAGCCTCATAAGACCTTAACAATATTAGTCACCTCCTCTCGTCACTCACACCAACATATGTTTGTCACCCCCCTGTCCTCCTGTCCCCCCATCCCCTCGTCCTCCTGTCCCCCGTCCCCTCTTCCTCCCATCCCCCATTCCCTCTTACTCCCGTCCCCTCTTACTCCCATCCCCTCGTCCTCCTGTCCTCCGTCCCCCTTCCTCCCGTCCCCTCTTCCTCCCGTCCCCTCATCCTTCTGTCCCCTCGTCCTCCCATCACCCCATCCCCTCGTCCTCCCATCCCCCCATCCTCCCGTCCCCTCGTCCTCCCATCACCCCATCCTCCCGTCCTCCCATCACCCCAACCCCTCGTCCTCCCATCACCCCATCCCCTCGTCCTCCCGTCCCCTCGTCCTCCCATCACCCCATCCCCTCGTCCTCCCCCCCTCATCCTCCCATCACCCCATCCCCCATCCTCCCGTCCCCTCGTCCTCCCCCATCCCCTCGTCCTCCCATCCCCCATCCTCCCGTTCCCTCGTCCTCCCATCCCCCATCCTCCCCCATCCCCCATCCCCCCATCCTCCCATCCCCTCGTCCTCCCATCACCCCATCCTCCCGTCCCCTCGTCCTCCCATCCCCCAATCCTCCCATCCCCTCGTCCTCCTGTCCCCCATCCTCCCATCCCCTCGTCCTCCTGTCCCCCCATCCTCCCATCCCCTCGTCCTCCTGTCCCCCCATCCTCCCGTCCCCTCGTCCTCCTGTCCCCCATCCTCCCGTCCCCTCATCCCCCCGTCCCCTCGTCCTCCCATCCCCCCGTCCCCGTCCCACTCTGGGGGGATTAGACAGAGACAGCAGGTAGACAGAGATCCTCTCCACTGATAACACAGGACACACACAAAAGCTTGATAATAATCACCTCAAACACATATGCCTTGAAGTGCACAGGGGACATAGCATATTCCAGCAAGGCCATATCTGATAAGGGGTCGCCAGCATTCAGACACATTGTTTCAGGGTTTGGTGTCTGACGCTGTAACATCAGACTGAGATTCCTTCCCTCTGGGGTCAGGAAGTGAGAAGCTAGTCAAACCGTTCCTTACGTTACACAACCCCTCACACACACACGGCCTTCCTCACTTCCTAACAGTAGACTCTTAAAGCGTGTACTGGACTGATAGGGTGTTTCTGTTGCAGAGACAGACATGTATGTGACAGGCTGAATGAAGTAGGCTATAGGGGGGGGATGCTAATTCCAGTGTTGTATACCATTGGCCAGCGTCCAGGAACAATGACAACAACAAAAACGCTGTGTTGTTGCCTCATTCTGTATTTCATTAATATTGCAATGGCTACAAACACAAACAAGACCACAGAGCAATCAGCATACAAGTAAAAGGAGGGGGGTGTTCAATATGGGAACAAATCAGAGTAGTCTTCAGAGACGTGGTTGAAAAAGCTGCACTAGATGCTCCAGATGCCACTACACTTGGCTGGCCTGGGAGCCGCTTTAAAGTACAAAAGACGCAGAGAAGACTTGAACGGAGAACAGAGGACAGAGAGAAAAAAACCTTGGAGAGACAAATGGAAGGCTCTTATCAGTGTTCCAAACAGAGTGTTGCCATTAGAACAAAGCCCATTCGCTGTGAAGCGTCCGTCTCTCTCTCTCTCGTTCGCCGTGCCCCACTCTCTCTGTTCAACACAAAGGCATTCACATACAAGCTGCCACAACAGTCCATTTCGATTCAGCTGTTTGTTCATTCCCCTTTAATGTCTTGTTCTTCTCTTTTCTCTGGCCAGTTTATTTTGTTTTAAGTATGATTCACCTGAACATTCACAGTCAGAGGAGCCAAGGACTCTAGAGTTGGAGGAGTCACTCACCTCAATAGAAAATAAAGTAACTTAAAAACTTTTTTATTAAATAGTAACTTATTGACATGGGTCAGTTACACAGCCCTGAACATGAGGTGTTTGTCAAGGAACAGTTTATTGGTCTTCCACAGAAAATGACCCAGATTACCGAAAGTGACTGAACTGATACAGTACGGCAGAACTAGTGAGCTCTGCTACAGTACGGCAGAACTAGTGAGCTCTGCTACAGTATGGCAGAACTAGTGAGCTCTGCTACAGTACGGCAGAACTAGTGAGCTCTGCTACAGTATGGCAGAACTAGTGAGCTCTGCTACAGTATGGCAGAACTAGTGAGCTCTGCTACAGTACGGCAGAACTAGGAGCTCTGCTACAGTACAGCAGAACTAGGAGCTCTGCTACAGTACGGCAGAATTAGTGAGCTCTGCTACAGTACGGCAGAACTCGTGAGCTCTGCTACAGCACAGCAGAACTAGGAGCTCTGCTACAGTACGGCAGAACTAGTGAGCTCTGCTACAGTACTCCACTGTGTGCAATATTCTCTATTGACTGGCCTGCAAATCCAATCGATGATAAACTTCATGTGACCCTCAATCTGTTACACCAGGGAGGTGGCAGCAATGATCACACCCCCTTCTGCACTCACCCTCAACCCCCTTCACCCTGTTCCATCCTCTTTCTCTCATCCTCATCTGGAGCTCTGCTACAGTCATAACCCTCATGACTTGTTGGCTGTCTGTGTGAGCTACGTTTAGAAATTGCACAGCACTCACAATTGTCACTTTACTAATCTAATTAAAAAACTATGAACAGCCAAGCGTGTAAAAAGAAGAAACTCAAAAAGAGAACTCAACATGAATCACAGGATCCTGTCAGCTCACCATAGAGCAGGGTCCTGTCAGGCCACCATAGAGCAGGGTCCTGTCAGCTCACCATAGAGCAGGGTCCTGTCAGCTCACCATAGAGCAGGGTCCTGTCAGGCCACCATAGAGCAGGGTCCTGTCAGGCCACCATAGAGCAGGGTCCTGTCAGGCCACCATAGAGCAGGGTCCTGTCAGGCCACCATAGAGCAGGGTCCTGTCAGGCCACCATAGAGCAGGGTCCTGTCAGGCCACCATAGAGCAGGGTCCTGTCAGCTCACCATAGAGCAGGGTCCTGTCAGTTCACCATAGAGCAGGGTCCTGTCAGCTCACCATAGAGCAGGGTCCTGTCAGCTCACCATAGAGCAGGGTCCTGTCAGCTCACCATAGAGCAGGGTCCTGTCAGCTCACCATAGAGCAGGGTCCTGTCAGCTCACCATAGAGCAGGGTCCTGTCAGCTCACCATAGAGCAGGGTCCTGTCAGGCTCACCATAGAGCAGGGTCCTGTCAGGCCACCATAGAGCAGGGTCCTGTCAGGCCACCATAGAGCAGGGTCCTGTCAGCTCACCATAGAGCAGGGTCCTGTCAGTTCACCATAGAGCAGGGTCCTGTCAGCTCACCATAGAGCAGGGTCCTGTCAGCTCACCATAGAGCAGGGTCCTGTCAGCTCACCATAGAGCAGGGTCCTGTCAGCTCACCATAGAGCAGGGTCCTGTCAGCTCACCATAGAGCAGGGTCCTGTCAGCTCACCATAGAGCAGGGTCCTGTCAGCTCACCATAGAGCAGGGTCCTGTCAGCTCACCATAGAGCAGGGTCCTGTCAGCTCACCATAGAGCAGGGCCCACAGTTTTTAAACGGTGTAATTAAGCCACTATGAAGGTTCCGGGTTTTCAGTCTTTGCTTATTTCATTTTCATACATTAAAGATTATTGGGTTTGCTGAGTACTGAGTACATTCATATTCAGATATCCTGTACATACTCACATACAATCTTTTTTTGTTGGGGGATTGTTTATTTTCGTCCTTGAGTTACCTTGGCCCTTAACATTTTCTAGGAGTATGCATAGACTTTACAATAGTAGAGAATGAATAGATGTGACTACATAAGCCGGCCGTACATGTCCAAGTGTCGTAATTAACTTCAAAATACGATAAAGGTATTTATTAGGTCATCAGTTACTGTTGCCATGGAGACAATATTATGGGGTAGTAATTTGTCTAACTGCCCAGAAGTGCAGGAACAACCACCTCTACAGTAAATTCACAGACAAGGGTGTTGTAATACAGTGCAGGCCTACTGTATATGACACAGAAAAAACTACTTCAGATACGTTATTCATATATTCTGTCTTGTAATTTATGGCTTATAGGAAAACGGAGGTCCCTTCCACCTGTGTCTTCCATCACACTGGTAAATGATGATGACATAAGCGGAACACCTGATACTGAAGATGAGACTAATTCACTGGAGAGAAGATAATTAGCTAAAATGACAATTAAATGTTTCTGATGTGCTCAGTGCAATTAATGTCATACTTAAATAAATTACCTTTTAATCAAATTGGCCACCATTTTGCCATAACATTACAGAGAAGTTTATATTTGTTTAAAACAAACTACACTCAAATTGCAGACTACTCTACTTTCTTAGGGGCCTAATAATGCATGAACCAAATTATGAGAATGTTATGTTTGGTTTGTGTCCCTCAAAAAGAGAGTCTCTTGAGAACCCATTAATAACCTGAACGTTCCGATAACGTGTGGAAACATCCGGAGAGGAAGGGGATTTATAAAACACTGTTGAAACCTTTTGATTAACCAGACGTTTCCTTCAACGTCTTAAATGAGAAGAGGGCTTCCTTTGGAGGGTGGGTTGTTTTCCATACACATAGCTGATTGTTGAAGTAAAGAAATGGAAGTAAAGAAATTGTCCTTTTTTGTTGTTGTCTGGAGTGGCCGACTTATTCCCCTCTCGCTCACCCGTGTCATTTCTTTTGCGGGGCGATTGTGTGCCAACTTGGCCTTTTCCCTCAGGAGACTGGAACTATTTTCTTATTTGGCCCCACTTTAACTGAGCAGTGTGTTCCTGACACTCTTTCCAAGCTGGCAGCAGGGGCTTCCTTGTATAAGCTGGTCCTGCTGACTATCTTTACTCTGACTCCAAGAGCAGAATCTGCATCAAATGTCCCAATGCAACAAAGGGCCTAAATGAGATACACTGTAGATCAATAGAGTTCTGCAGAGCCCGGTCCCTCCATGTCCTGTGTGAACCTTTATGCTCTGCTTCAGCCCTGGAGGTAGAAACTTGTGCTGGTATTCAATCAAACTGTGGATTGATTTTATATTGCTCCAAATGATTTATGTAATTACAGAGACAATGTTTTGGGGTTAAATACTTGACTTCCATATTTTTGCAGTAGTGAAAAGTGTTACGTTTCCTAACAGCGTTTACTTTTCCATATTTACAAAAAAAGAATGTAGAAATGCTGAATATGATTTTCAAGCCCACATGTTCCCCCTGTCCACCCTGCACTAGGAGTCAGCTAGGTGGTACTGCAGAGCATCTCCCCTCACATCCAGATGCACTCACTCCGACCGGGAATACTGAACCACAAACAGCCTCATTGGTGGGCATAATACCCATTCCAGCTGCTATACACCTCCATGTTTGCCCTCTCTGAAGCAAAGGCACACACACACACACACACACACAAACACACACACACACACACACACACACACACACACACACACACACACACACACAAACACACAAACACACAAACACACACACACCCTTAGAGGATTCCACGGGGCAGAAGGAACAGATGGCTGTGAAAAGTCATTCACACGTTCCCGCACGTTTCACTCACCAGAAAAGAAAAACCCTGGCAATGCTCTCGTCCAATCATTACCCTCAACTCTCAGGCGGCATCACTGCCTCTCCTGGAGACGACTTAAAGTGGGTTACTAAGCAATTTCTAGTCCAAACGAAAATGTCGCAAACGTGCCCTTGACATTTTTCAAACCGGTTAATTAAATATTCAAAGTAATCAGATACCTGCTCGTCTTGCAGCGACAATACAGGATGGGGCCTGAGCCAGAGCCTGGGTTAACCTGCTACTCCAGGAAGAACGTCCTCTCATTATGACTGATGACTCCACCCACTCTTCTCAATGACAAAAGCCAGAGAGTGTTGGCCAATATCTGTGGAGAGCTTTGTTGTGAGTGGATGGCAACATGCTGCACTAACCACTTGTGTTAACTTCAAACAAAGACATTTGTCTGACACAAACTTGTGGAGGCTGGTGTTGGTGGGGACAGTGTGAAGTGGTTGGAGAACAGGCCTAACAAAAATCTGATTTCTAAAATGTTAAATGGGAAATTGTTTTAATAGCAACAAAGATGGCAGACTGCAAAAAAAAAAATTACAAGTCAGGGTGCCTTTGAAGATATTTAATTAAAATCTAATCCTGCATTCTTAAAGGCTCACATAAATTAAGCTGTCAGTCAGGAGATTTATGCATTCACATTTGCATATTGCATACAATTCATCAATTACTCATGTTTGAGAGGCCTGCATATCCCAGGGAGAGAGAGGCTGCCAGTGTGCCAGCACAGTGAGAACGAGGGAAAGACAGTGAGAGAGACGGAGAGAGGGAGAGGTGGGGCCGAGCCATTGATGCCCAGAAGAAGTCAGTCTCCATATGGCCACACACTCAACTCAAACTGCTGAAACCTCCCTATGCTCATCCCACATATATAAAACCTCCCTATGCTCATCCCACATATATAAAACCTCCCTATGCACATCCCACATATATAAAACCTCCCTATGCTCATCCCACATATATAAAACCTCCCTATGCTCATCCCACATATATAAAACCTCCCTATGCTCATCCCACATATATAAAACCTCCCTATGCCCATCCCACATATATAAAACCTCCCTATGCCCATTCCACATATATAAAACCTCCCTATGCCCATCCCACATATATAAAACCTCCCTATGCCCATCCCACATATATAAAACCTCCCTATGCCCATCCCACATATGAAAAACTGCTAGCTGGGCAATGCATGTAACCCGAGAAAGCAATGTGTGACGTAATGTTTATACTGTATCAAGTATTGGATTATTATTGATCAATGACCCCTGTTAACTCCTACCCTTGCTCCAAAGGTATAGGAAGGAAGAATGTTAAGAGAGCGTTGGCACACAAATTCTTGAGCATTGCGCTTTAGTTTGATTCCGCATAGGAATGATCATTTATTACTATAACTTCTTCAAATCATCTCTAGGACTTTACCATAAACAAGACATTTGTCTGGACAGTAAAATACAAATTAGAAGAAAAATAAGATAGGCTTACTGCTCAAACCAAAAAATGTATACATTTATGAATACTGTGTAGAGAACAAACACAATGCAAACAGAATAACATACAGCAATACGGAGGAGGTCGTTATAAACTCTAGTAACATACAGCAATACGGAGGAGGTCGTTATAAACTCTAGTAACATACAGCAATACGGAGGAGGTCGTTATAAACTCTAGTAACATACAGCGATACGGAGGAGGTCGTTATAAACTCTAGTAACATACAGCAATACGGAGGAGGTCGTTATAAACTCTAGTAACATACAGCGATACGGAGGAGGTCGTTATAAACTCTAGTAACATACAGCAATACGGAGGAGGTCGTTATAAACTCTAGTAACATACAGCGATACGGAGGAGGTCGTTATAAACTCTAGTAACATACAGCGATACGGAGGAGGTCGTTATAAACTCTAGTAACATACAGCAATACGGAGGAGGTCGTTATAAACTCTAGTAACATACAGCAATACGGAGGAGGTCGTTATAAACTCTAGTAACATACAGCGATACGGAGGAGGTCGTTATAAACTCTAGTAACATACAGCAATATGGAGGAGGTCGTTATAAACTCTAGTAACATACAGCAATACGGAGGAGGTTGTTATAAACTCTAGTAACATACAGCAATACGGAAGAGGTCGTTATAAACTCTAGTAACATGCAGCGATACAGAGGAGGTCTTTATAAACTCTAGTAACATGCAGCGATATAGAGCAGGTCTTTATAAACTCTAGTAACATGCAGCGATACAGAGCAGGTCTTTATAAACTCTAGTAACATGCAGCGATACAGAGCAGGTCTTTATAAACTCTAGTAACATACAGCAATACGGAGGAGGTCGTTATAAACTCTAGTAACATACAGCAATACGGAGGAGGTCGTTATAAACTCTAGTAACATACAGCAATACGGAGGAGGTCGTTATAAACTCTAGTAACATACAGCGATACGGAGGAGGTCGTTATAAACTCTAGTAACATACAGCAATACGGAGGAGGTCGTTATAAACTCTAGTAACATACAGCGATACGGAGGAGTCGTTATAAACTCTAGTAACATACAGCAATACGGAGGAGGTCGTTATAAACTCTAGTAACATACAGCGATACGGAGGAGGTCGTTATAAACTCTAGTAACATACAGCGATACGGAGGAGGTCGTTATAAACTCTAGTAACATACAGCAATACGGAGGAGGTCGTTATAAACTCTAGTAACATACAGCAATACGGAGGAGGTCGTTATAAACTCTAGTAACATACAGCGATACGGAGGAGGTCGTTATAAACTCTAGTAACATACAGCAATATGGAGGAGGTCGTTATAAACTCTAGTAACATACAGCAATACGGAGGAGGTTGTTATAAACTCTAGTAACATACAGCAATACGGAAGAGGTCGTTATAAACTCTAGTAACATGCAGCGATACAGAGGAGGTCTTTATAAACTCTAGTAACATGCAGCGATATAGAGCAGGTCTTTATAAACTCTAGTAACATGCAGCGATACAGAGCAGGTCTTTATAAACTCTAGTAACATGCAGCGATACAGAGCAGGTCTTTATAAACTCTAGTAACATGCAGCGACATAGAGCAGGTCTTTATAAACTCTAGTAACATGCAGCGATACAGAGCAGGTCTTTATAAACTCTAGTAACATGCAGCGATACGGAGGAGGTCGTTATAAACTCTAGTAACATACAGTGATACGGAGGAGGTCGTTATAAACTCTAGTAACATACAGCGATACGGAGGAGGTCGTTATAAACTCTAGTAACATACAGCAATACGGAGGAGGTCGTTATAAACTCTAGTAACATACAGCAATACGGAGGAGGTCGTTATAAACTCTAGTAACATACAGCAATACGGAGGAGGTCGTTATAAACTCTAGTAACATACAGCAATACGGAGGAGGTCGTTATAAACTCTAGTAACATACAGCAATACGGAGGAGGTCGTTATAAACTCTAGTAACATACAGCAATACGGAGGAGGTCGTTATAAACTCTAGTAACATACAGCGATACGGAGGAGGAGGTCGTTATAAACTCTAGTAACATACAGCGATACGGAGGAGGTCGTTATAAACTCTAGTAACATACAGCGATACGGAGGAGGTCGTTATAAACTCTAGTAACATACAGCGATACGGAGGAGGTCGTTATAAACTCTAGTAACATACAGCAATATGGAGGAGGTCGTTATAAACTCTAGTAACATACAGCAATACGGAGGAGGTTGTTATAAACTCTAGTAACATGCAGCGATACAGAGCAGGTCTTTATAAACTCTAGTAACATGCAGCGATACAGAGCAGGTCTTTAAATCAAATCAAATCAAATCAAATTTTATTTGTCACATACACATGGTTAGCAGATGTTAATGCGAGTGTAGCGAAATGCTTGTGCTTCTAGTTCCGACAATGCAGTAATAAAAAGCAAGTAATCTAACTAACAATTCCAAAAAAAACTACTGTCTTATACACAGTGTAAGGGGATAAAGAATATGTACATAAGGATATATGAATGAGTGATGGTACAGAGCAGCATAGGCAAGATACAGTAGATGATATCGAGTACAGTATATACATATGAGATAAGTATGTAAACCAAGTGGCATAGTTAAAGTGGCTAGTGATACATGTATTACATAAGGATGCAGTCGATGATATAGAGTACAGTATCAACGTATGCATATGAGATGAACAATGTAGGGTAAGTAACATTATATAAGGTAGCATTGTTTAAAGTGGCTAGTGATATATTTACATCATTTCCCATCAATTCCCATGATTAAAGTGGCTGGAGTAGAGTCAGTGTCATTGACAGTGTGTTGGCAGTAGCCACTCAATGTTAGTGGTGGCTGTTTAACAGTCTGATGGCCTTGAAATAGAAGCTGTTTTTCAGTCTCTCGGTCCCAGCTTTGATGCACCTGTACTGACCTCGCCTTCTGGATGACAGCGGGGTGAACAGGCAGTGGCTCGGGTGGTTGATGTCCTTGATGATCTTTATGGCCTTCCTGTAGCATCGGGTGGTGTAGGTGTCCTGGAGGGCAGGTAGTTTGCCCCCGGTGATGCGTTGTGCAGACCTCACTACCCTCTGGAGAGCCTTACGGTTGAGGGCGGTGCAGTTGCCATACCAGGCGGTGATACAGCCCGCCAGGATGCTCTCGATTGTGCATCTGTAGAAGTTTGTGAGTGCTTTTGGTGACAAGCCGAATTTCTTCAGCCTCCTGAGGTTGAAGAGGCGCTGCTGCGCCTTCCTCACGATGCTGTCTGTGTGAGTGGACCAATTCAGTTTGTCTGTGATGTGTATGCCGAGGAACTTAAAACTTGCTACCCTCTCCACTACTGTTCCATCGATGTGGATAGGGGGTGTTCCCTCTGCTGTTTCCTGAAGTCCACAATCATCTCCTTAGTTTTGTTGACGTTGAGTGTGAGGTTATTTTCCTGACACCACACTCCGAGGGCCCTCACCTCCTCCCTGTAGGCCGTCTCGTAGTTGTTGGTAATCAAGCCTACCACTGTTGTGTCGTCCGCAAACTTGATGATTGAGTTGGAGGCGTGCATGGCCACGCAGTCGTGGGTGAACAGGGAGTACAGGAGAGGGCTCAGAACGCACCCTTGTGGGGCCCCAGTGTTGAGGATCAGCGGGGAGGAGATGTTGTTGCCTACCCTCACCACCTGGGGGCGGCCCGTCAGGAAGTCCAGTACCCAGTTGCACAGGGCGGGGTCGAGACCCAGGGTCTCGAGCTTGATGACGAGCTTGGAGGGTACTATGGTGTTGAATGCCGAGCTGTAGTCGATGAACAGCATTCTCACATAGGTATTCCTCTTGTCCAGATGGGTTAGGGCAGTGTGCAGTGTGGTTGAGATTGCATCGTCTGTGGACCTATTTGGGCGGTAAGCAAATTGGAGTGGGTCAAGGGTGTCAGGTAGGGTGGAGGTGATATGGTCCTTGACTAGTCTCTCAAAGCACTTCATGATGACGGATGTGAGTGCTACGGGGCGGTAGTCGTTTAGCTCAGTTACCTTAGCTTTCTTGGGAACAGGAACAATGGTGGCCCTCTTGAAGCATGTGGGAACAGCAGACTGGTATAGGGATTGATTGAATATGTCCGTAAACACACCGGCCAGCTGGTCTGCGCATGCTCTGAGGGCGCGGCTGGGGATGCCGTCTGGGCCTGCAGCCTTGCGAGGGTTAACACGTTTAAATGTCTTACTCACTTCGGCTGCAGTGAAGGAGAGACCGCATGTTTCCGTTGCAGGCCGTGTCAGTGGCACTGTATTGTCCTCAAAGCGGGCAAAAAAGTTATTTAGTCTGCCTGGGAGCAAGACATCCTGGTCCGTGACTGGGCTGGATTTCTTCCTGTAGTCCGTGATTGACTGTAGACCCTGCCACATACCTCTTGTGTCTGAGCCGTTGAATTGAGATTCTACTTTGTCTCTGTACTGGCGCTTAGCTTGTTTGATAGCCTTGCGGAGGGAATAGCTGCACTGTTTGTATTCAGTCATGTTACCAGACACCTTGCCATGATTAAAAGCAGTGGTTCGTGCCTTCAGTTTCACACGAATGCTGCCATCAATCCATGGTTTCTGGTTAGGGAATGTTTTAATCGTTGCTATGGGAACGACATCTTCAACGCACGTTCTAATGAACTCGCACACCGTATCAGCGTATTCGTCAATGTTGTTGTCTGACGCAATACGAAACATCTCCCAGTCCACGTGATGGAAGCAGTCTTGGAGTGTGGAGTCAGCTTGGTCGGACCAGCGTTGGACCAGCGTTCTTGTTTTAGTTTCTGTCTGTAGGCAGGGATCAACAAAATGGAGTCGTGGTCAGCTTTTCTGAAAGGGGGGCGGGGCAGGGCCTTATATCCGTCGCGGAAGTTAGAGTAACAATGATCCAGGGTCTTTCCACCCCTGGTTGCGCAATCGATATGCTGATAAAATTTAGGGAGTCTTGTTTTCAGATTAGCCTTGTTAAAATCCCCAGCTACAATGAATGCAGCCTCCGGATAAATCGTTTCCAGTTTGCAGAGAGTTAGATAAAGTTCGTTCAGAGCCATCGATGTGTCTGCTTGGGGGGATATATACGGCTGTGATTATAATCGAAGAGAATTCTCTTGGTAGATAATGCGGTCTACATTTGATTGTGAGGAATTCTAAATCAGGTGAACAGAAGGATTTGAGTTCCTGTATGTTTCTTTCATCACACCATGTCACGTTTGTCATAAGGCATACGCCCCCGCCCGTCTTCTTACCAGAAAGATGTTTGTTTCTGTCGGCGCGATGCGTGGAGAAACCCGCTGGCTGCACCGCTTCGGATTGCGTCTCTCCAGTTAGCCATGTTTCCGTGAAGCAGAGAACGTTACAGTCTCTGATGTCCCTCTGGAATGCTACCCTTGCTCGGATTTCATCAACCTTGTTGTCAAGAGACTGGACATTGGCAAGAAGAATGCTAGGGAGTGGTGCACGATGTGCCCGTCTCCGGAGTCTGACCAGAAGACCGCTTCGTTTCCCTCTTTTTCTGAGTCGTTTTTTTTTTTTTTGTCGCTGCATGTGATCCACTCGGTTACACTGGTTGTAAGGCAGAACACAGGATCCGCATCGCGAAAAACATATTCTTGGTCGTACTGATGGTAAGTTGACGCTGATCTTATATTCAGTAGTTCTTCTCGGCTGTATGTAAAGAAACCTAAGATGACCTGGGGTACTAGTGTAAGAAATAACACGTAAAAAAACAAAAAACTGCATAGTTTCCTAGGAACGCGAAGCGAGGCGGCCATCTCTGTCGGCGCCGGAAGTATTAGTATTAGTATTCATCAAACTCTAGTAACATGCAGCGATACAGAGCAGGTCTTTATAAACTCTAGTAACATGCAGCGATATAGAGCAGGTCTTTATAAACTCTAGTAACATGCAGCGATACAGAGCAGGTCTTTATAAACTCTAGTAACATGCAGCGATACGGAGGAGGTCGTTATAAACTCTAGTAACATACAGCGATACGGAGGAGGTCGTTATAAACTCTAGTAACATGCAGCGATAGGTGTCACTAGGTGTCAATGTGTCAATGTGTCACCTGTCAATGTGCCGTTGACCAAGACACTCAACCCTACCTGTTCCTGTAAGTTGGTCTGTATAAGAGCGTCTGCTAAATGATGTAAATATATTCGGCGCATGTGACAAACTAACGTGATTAGATTTTGTGTGTCAGCCAGGACGCCTGACTAGAGGGATAGACTACGGCCATCTACGTGCTGTACCAGCTCACATGAACTGTCCGTCGGAATACAGCCTCAAGGCAGACGTGTCAGTCAACAACACAGTTCTAGATAGCCATGGACTGTCTCTACAGTTCTAGATAGCCATGGACTGTCCCTACAGTTCTAGATAGCCATGGACTGTCCCTACAGTTCTAGATAGCCATGGACTGTCTCTACAGTTCTAGATAGCCATGGACTGTCTCTACAGTTCTAGATAGCCATGGACTGTCTCTACAGTTCTAGATAGCCATGGACTGTCTCTACAGTTCTAGATAGCCATGGACTGTCTCTACAGTTCTAGATAGCCATGGACTGTCCCTACCGTTCTAGGAGTCATGTAGACGGTCATCTTTTCTCTGTCCACAGAACAATAGGTTAACAATACATGTGTTTTGACATCAAAATCGAATCAACTGCGTGAATATTAGTTTACAGGCTTTTGAAAGCAGTTGAATTTTACCCAGCAACACCAGGGTAAAGGAATCATCTGATGTGAGCTCAGTCTCCTGAATGCTACACGTGGAACTAGAAATACAACAGAGTCAAGGTCACACCATCCATACGCTGGAGGCATCTTTAATCATTTCATCAGCTATTCAATTGAATATCTGAAGTAGAGGTCGACCGATTAATCGGAATGGCCGACTTCAAGTTTTCATAACAATCGGAAATCGGTATTTTTGGACACCGATTTATTTTTTATTTTTTTACACCTTTATTTAATCTTTATTTAACGAGGAAAGTCAGTTAAGAACACATTCTTATTTTCAATGACGGCCTAGGAACGGTGGGTTAACTGCCTCGTTCAGGGGCAGAACGACAGATTTTCACCTTGTCCGCTCGGGGGATCCAATCTTGCAACCTTACAGTTAACGAGTCCAACGCTCTAACCACCTGCATCACAAGGAGCCTGCCTGTTACACGAATGCAGTAAGCCAAGGTAAGTTGCTAGCTAGCATTAAACTTATCTTATAAAAAACAATCAATCAATCATAATCAATAGTTAACTACACATGGTTGATGAAATTACTAGTTTATCTAGCGTGTCCTGCATTGCATATAATCGATGCGGTGCGTGTCGTTGCTCCAATGTGTACCTAACCATGAACATCAATGTCTTTCTTAAAATCAATACACAGAAGTATATATTTTTAAACCTGCATATTTAGCTAAAATAAATCCAGGTTAGCAGGCAATATTAACCAGGTGAAATTGTGTCACTTCTCTTGCGTTCATTGCACACAGAGTCAGTGTATATGCAACAGTTTGGGCCGCCTAATTTGCCAGAATTTTACGTAATAATGAAATAACATTAAAGGTTGTGCAATGTAACAGGAATATTTAGACTAATGGATGCCACCCCTTAGATAAAATACGGAACGGTTCCGTATTTCACTGAAAGCATAAACGTCTTGTTTTCAAGATGATAGTTTCCGGATTCGACCATATTAATGACCAAAGGCTCGTATTTCTGTGTGTTATTATGTTATAACTAAGTCTATGATTTGATGGAGCAGTCTGACTGAGCGGTGGTAGGCAGCAGCAGGCTCGTAAGCATTCATTCAAACAGCACTTTTGTGCGTTTTGCCAGCAGCTCTTCGTTGTGCGTCAAGCATTGCGCTGTTTATGAATTCAAGCCTATCAACTCCCGAGATGAGGCTGGTGTAACCGAAGTGAAATGGCTAGATAGTTAGCGGGGTGCGTGCTAATAGCGTTTCAAATGTCACTTGCTCTGAGACTTGGAGTGGTTGTTCCCCTTGCTCTGCATGGGTAACGCTGCTTCGAGGGTGGCTGTTGTCGTTGTGTTCCTGGTTCGAGCCCAGGGAGGAGCGAGGAGAGGGACGGAAGCTATACTGTTACACTGGCAATACTAATGTGCCTTTAAGAAAATCCTATAGTCAAAGGTTAATGAAATACAAATGGTATAGAGAGAAATAGTGTCATGGACTGTTTCGGTTTAGTTTCTCACTTTGTTATTTTGTTCTAATGTTCAGTGTTAATAAAAATCCTGAACACTTACCACGCTGCACTTTGGTCCGATCCTTCTTCATCAGACGACCGTTACAAATAGTCCTATAATTCCTATAATAACAACAATCTAAAACTTAACTTAACTGGGAATATTGAAGACTCATGTTAAAAGGAAACACCAGCTTTCATATGTTCTCATGTTCTGAGCAAGGAACTTAAACGTTAGCTTTCTTACATGGCACATATTGCACTTTTGCTTCTCCAACACTTAAACCAAATTGAACATGTTTCATTATTTATTTGAGGCTAAATTGATTTTATTGATGTATTATATTAAGTTAAAATAAGTGTTCATTCAGTATTGTTGTAATTGTCATTATTACAAATACATTTAAAAAATTGGCCGATTAATCGGTTTCGGCTTTTTTTGGTCCTCCAATAATCGGTATCGGTATCAGTCGACTTCTAGTCTGAAGCAATTCAATATCAGTGGGATTAGAGCAGTCTATTGTACATGTGTCGTATTAAGAAGAGGGCCCAGCAGAATGAGAGCTGTGGCTGTGACCAGGCCTTCTGACAGCCAATCCAGCCTCAGACTCAGGCCCTAGTCCCATTATCCTGATTGGTGGTTGTCTGACATGCACACTGTGGAAGGTGATGAGGACCTGAGCTCCCAAACAAACACAAAAAGAGACAAACACAGAGCCCGGGGAGGCGAGGCAGAAGTCGCAGCCCAGGGAGGATTCCTCTACTCTATTGGAGCGTCTCTTCACATTGGCCTCGTCAATTGTTAATGAGGCCTGCATATTTGATGATTATTTATCCAGTCAAAGGCGACATGGGAAACAGGTTTTACCTCATTGATAGCTCCACCACTTCCTGGTGTTCTGCTGATTAGCCAAGGTGCTGACTGGGTGTGCATCGAAGAACAAGTCCGCCACAAAGCAGGCCACTAAGCAGGCCACTATGCAGACCACTAAGCAGACCACTAAGCAGGCCACTATGCAGGCCACTATGCAGGCCACTATGCAGGCCCCTAAGCAGACCACTAAGCAGGCCACTATGCAAACCACTAACAGACCACTAAGCAGACCACTAAGCAGACCACTAAGCAGGCCACTATGCAGGCCCCTAAGCAGACCACTAAGCAGGCCACTATGCAAACCACTAACAGACCACTAGGCAGACCACTAAGCAGACCACTAAGCAGACCACTAAGCAGGCCAATAAGCAGACCACTAAGCAGACCACTAAGCAAGCCTCTAAGCAGACCACTAAGCAGACCACTAAGCAGACCACTAACAGACCAGTAAGCAGAACACTAAGCAGACCACTAACAGACCACTAAGCAGACCACTTAGCAGGCCACTAAGCAGGCCACTAAGCAGACCACTAACAGACCACTAAGCAGACTACTAACAGACCACTAAGCAGACCACTAACAGACCACTAAGCAGACCACTAACAGACCACTAAGCAGACCACTAAGCAAACCACTAAGCAGGCCACTAAGCAGGCCACTAAGCAGACCACTAAGCAGACCACTAAGCAGACCACTAACAGACCAGTAAGCAGAACACTAAGCAGACCACTAAGCAGACCACTAAGCAGGCCACTAAGCAGACCACTAAGCAGGCCACTAAGCAGACCACTAAGCAGACCACTAAGCAGGCCACTAAGCAGGCCACTAAGCAGGCCACTAAGCAGACCACTAAGCAGACCACTAACAGACCACTAAGTAGACCACTAAGCAGGCCACTAAGCAGGTCACTAAGCAGACCACTAAGCAGACCACTAAGCAGACCACTAAGCAGGCCAATAAGCAGACCACTAAGCAGACCACTAAGCAAGCCTCTACAGACCACTAAGCAGACCACTAAGCAGACCACTAACAGACCAGTAAGCAGAACACTAAGCAGACCACTAACAGACCACTAAGACCACTTAGCAGGCCACTAAGAGGCCACTAAGCAGACCACTAACAGACCACTAAGCAGACTACTAACAGACCACTAAGCAGACCACTAACAGACCACTAAGCAGACCACTAACAGACCACTAAGCAGACCACTAAGCAAACCACTAAGAGGCCACTAAGCAGGCCACTAAGCAGACCACTAAGCAGACCACTAAGCAGACCACTAACAGACCAGTAAGCAGAACACTAAGCAGACCACTAAGCAGACCACTAAGCAGGCCACTAAGCAGACCACTAAGCAGGCCACTAGCAGACCACTAGGCAGACCACTAAGCAGGCCACTAAGCAGGCCACTAAGCAGACCACTAAGCAGACCACTAACAGACCACTAAGTAGACCACTAAGCAGGCCACTAAGCAGGTCACTAAGCAGACCACTAAGCAGACCACTAAGCAGGCCACTAAGCAGACCACTAAGCAGACCACTAAGCAGGCCACTAAGCAGACCACTAAGCAGGCCACTAAGCAGACCACTAAGCAGACCACTAAGCAGACCACTAACAGACCACTAAGTAGACCACTAAGCAGGCCACTAAGCAGGTCACTAAGCAGACCACTAAGCAGACCACTAAGCAGGCCTCTAAGCAGACCACTAAGCAGACCACTAAGGGGAATGGGGAGTTTAGGGTTCAGATTTCCTGTCTCTGGTGGTATTGTATAAGGGTGATAGGTGGCGTGTATTGTACATGTGGGTTCAGGTACAGAGACTTTGGGAGTTCCAGGTTCATCTGTGTTCCAACTCCATACGTCTCATGCTACAACAAAAATGTAGTTCTCTGTTATTATAACAGAGGGAATTCCTGCTTGGTTTTTATTCAAACGGCTGGTGTGAGGGAGTATGAGACTATGTTCAGGAGCTGAACACACAGACACACACACGCACACACACACACGCACACACAGTACATCCATGGCTGAAGCTGAAAGAAGGGGCAGTCTACCTGCTGAAGAGGATCCTCACAGATTTCTCGAAGTGCTGCCTCCCTCCTCCTGACACCATGCAGCTTTTAGCTTAAGTAACCAGCACTCATCATTTTCCTGAGGCTCAGCAGTGACACTTGTGGACTCCTGATGGTATTGAACACGTGTAAAATGTCTTCCCCCCTGCTGTCCCTGGGTTCAGGGTGGGGAGGTGTAATTCCCCCTGAGTTGGTTTGTGGCCAATTATCTTTCTTCACCAATCAGGACGGATACGCCAGTCACATATACATGATGTGACTGCACATCAGACCCTTTTACACCTCTGGCTGTGAAAACAACACACACGTCTGGCTGTGAAAACAACACACACCTCTGGCCGTGAAAACAACACACACGTCTGGCCGTGAAAACAACACACACCTCTGGCTGTGAAAACAACACACACCTCTGGCTGTGAAAACAACACACACCTCTGGCTGTGAAAACAACAACACAAAACAACACACACCTCTGGCTGTGAAAACAACACACACCTCTGGCTGTGAAAACAACACACACCTCTGGCTGTGAAAACAACACACACCTCTGGCTGTGAAAACAACACACACCTCTGGCTGTGAAAACAACACACACATCTGGCTGTGAAAACAACACACACCTCTGGCCGTGAAAAAAACAACACACACCTCTGGCTGTGAAAACAACACACACCTCTGGCTGTGAAAACAACACACACCTCTGGCTGTGAAAACAACACACACCTCTGGCTGTGAAAACAACACACACCTCTGGCTGTGAAAACAACACACACCTCTGGCTGAAAACAACACACACCTCTGGCTGTGAAAACAACACACACCTCTGGCTGTGAAAACAACACACACGTCTGGCTGTGAAAACAACACACACCTCTGGCTGTGAAAACAACACACACCTCTGGCTGTGAAAACAACACACACCTCTGGCTATGAAAACAACACACACCTCTGGCTTTGAAAACAACACACACCGCTGGCTGTGAAAACAACACACACCTCTGGCTTTGAAAACAACACACACCTCTGGCTATGAAAACAACACACACCTCTGGCTTTGAAAACAACACACACCTCTGGCTTTGAAAACAACACACACCTCTGGCTATGAAAACAACACATACCTCTGGCTTTGAAAACAACACACACCTCTGGCTTTGAAAACAACACACACCTCTGGCTTTGAAAACAACACACACCTCTGGCTTTGAAAACAACACACACCTCTGGCTGTGAAAACCGTACACACACGGTGTGTGTGTTCGTTTGTGTGTGTGTCTTCAGAGAGAGAGAGAACAAGAGAGGGGTTAGTGCAGGGTTTAAATCCCCATTAACAATTGGGACTGACACGTCTCAGGGGAACAGCCCACCTTCCCTCCTCTCCTAAACTGTGCTTGACCCTCAGCACAGTCCTACACAGTCGCACACACTTTCATCTCATATTCAAAGCCTCCCTCAACACTTATTTCCCAGCTCAAATCCCACTTTCATCCTCCGTCCTCCACTCTTCCCTCCCTCCTCCACTCTTCCCTCCTTCCCTCCTCCACCCTTCCCTCCCTCCTCCACTCTTCCTCTCCCTCCTCCACTCTTCCCTCCCTCCCTCATCCCCCCTCCACCCCTCCATCCTCCACTCTTCCTTCCTCCTCCACTCCTCCCTCCTCCACTCTTCCCTCCATCCTCCACTCATCCCTCCCTCCCTCCTCCACTCTTCCCTCCCTCCCTCCACTCTTCCCTCCCTCCTCCACTCTTCCCTTCCTCCTCCACTCTTCCCTCCCTCCTTCCCTCCTCCACTCTTCCCTTCCTCCTCTACTCTTCCCTCCCTCCTTCCCTCCTCCTCTCTTCCCTCCCTCCTCCTCTCTCTTCCCTCCCTCCCTCATTCCCTTCCCCTTCCCTCCACCCTCCATCCTCCACTCTTCCTTCCTCCTCCACTCCTCTCTCCCTCCCTCCACTCTCCCCTTCCTCCACTCTTCCCTCCATCCTCCACTCTTCCCTCCTCCTCCACTCTTCCCTCCCACCCTCCTCCACTCTTCTCCCCTCCCTCCACTCTTCCCTCCCTTCATCCTTCCCTCCCTCCTCCCCTCTCCTCCACTCATCCCTCCTCCTCCACTCTTCCCTCCCTCCAGCCTTCCCTCCCTCCTCCACTCTTCCCTTCCTCCTCCACTCTTCCTCCCTCCTTCCCTCCTCTCTCTTCCCTCCCTCCACCCTTCCCTCCATCCTCCACTCTTCCTTCCCTCCTTTCCCTCCCCCTTCCTCCCTCCTCCACTCTTCCCTCCCTCCCTCATCCCCCTCCACCCCTCCATCCTCCACTCTTCCCTTCCTCCTCCACTCCTCCCTCCCTCCTCCACTCTTCCCTCCATCCTCCACTCATCCCTCCCTCCCTCCATCCCCTCCCTCCACCCTTCCCTCCCTCCTCCACTCTTCCCTCCCTCCCTCCCCTCCCTCCCTCCCTCCTCCTCCACCCTCCACCACCTTCCCTCCCTCCACCCTTCCCTCCATCCTCCACTCTTCCCTCCCTCCTCCACTCTTCCCTCCATCCTCCACTCTCCCTCCATCCTCCACTCTTCCTCCATCCTCCTCCCTCCCTCCATCCACCTCTCTCCCTCCCTCCTCCACTCTTCCCTCCATCCTCCACTCATCCCTCCCCCTCCTCCACTCTTCCCTCCTCCACCCTTCCCTCCCTCCTCCACTCTTCCCTTCCTCCTCCACTCTTCCCTCCCTCCTTCCCTCCTCCACTCTTCCCTTCCTCCTCTCTTTCCTCCCTCCTTCCCTCCTCCTCTCTTCCCTCCTCCCTCATTCCCTTCCCCCTTCCCTCCACCCTCCATCCTCCACTCCCTTCCTCCTCCACTCCTTCCCCTCTCCACTCTCCCCTTCCTCCACTCTTCCCCTCCTCCTCCCCTCTTCCCTCCCACCCTCCTCCACTCTTCTCTCCCTCCCCTCCCTCCCCTCCACTCTTCCCTCCCTTCATCCTTCCCTCCCTCCTCCACTCTTCCCTTCCTCCTCCACTCATCCCTTCCTCCACCACTCATCCCTCCCTCCACCCTTCCCTCCCTCCTCCACTCTTCCCTTCCTCCTCCACTCTTCCCTCCCTCCTTCCCTCCTCCACTCTTCCCTCCCTCCTTCCCTCCTCCACTCTTCCTCCCTCCTCCACTCTTCCCTTCCTCCTCCACTCTTCCCTCCCCTCCTTCCCTCCCTCTCTTCCCTCCCTCCACCCTTCCTCCATCCTCCTCTCTTCCCTCCATCCTCCACTCTTCCCTCCCTCCTCCACTCTTCCTCCATCCTCCGCTCTTCCCCTCCATCCTCCACTCTTCCTCCCTCCTCCAATCTTCCCTTCCTCCTCCACTCTTCCTCCCTCCTTCCACCTCCTCTCTTCCCTCCCTCCACCCTTCCCTCCATCTCCACTCTTCCCTCCCTCCTCCACTCTTCCCTCCATCCTCCACTCTTCCCTCCATCCTCCACTCTTCCCTCCATCCTCCACTCTTCCCTCCATCCTCCTCTCTCCCTCCATCCACCTCTCTTCCCTCCCTCCTCCACTCTTCCCTCCCTCCTCCACTCTTCCCTCCCTCCTCCACTCTTCCCTCCATCCTCCACTCTTCCCTCCCTCCTCCACTCTTCCCTCCCTCCTCCACTCTTCCCTCCATCCTCTGCTCTTCCCTCCATCCTCCACTCTTCCCTCCCTCCCTCCCTCCTCCTCCTTCCCTCCCTCCACCCTTCCCTCCTCCACCCTTCCCTCCATCCTCCACTCTTCCCTCCCTCCTCCACTCTTCCCTCCATCCTCCACTCTTCCCTCCATCCTCCACTCTTCCTCTCCATCCTCTCTTCATCCACCTCTCTTCCCTCCCTCCTCCACTCTTCCCTCCCTCCTCCACTCTTCCATCCCTCCTCCACTCTTCCCTCCATCCTCCACTCTTCCCTCCCCTCCCCTCCACTTCCCTCCCTCCTCCACTCCTCCCTTCCCCTCCTCATTCCCCCCTCCCTCCACCCCTCCATCCTCCACTCTTCCTTCCCTCCTCCTCTCTTCCCTCCCTCCACCCTTCCCTCCATCCTCCTCTCTTCCCTCCATCCTCCACTCTTCCCTCCCTCCTCCACTCTTCCCTCCATCCTCCGCTCTTCCTCCATCCTCCACTCTTCCCTTCCTCCTCCACTCTTCCCTCCCTCCTTCCCTCCTCCTCCTTCCCTCCCTCCACCCTTCCTCCATCCTCCACTCCCTTCCCTCCTCCACCCTTCCCTCCCTCCTCCACCCTTCCTCTCCCTCCTCCACTCTTCCCTCCCTCCCTCATCCCCCTCCACCCCTCCATCCTCCACTCTTCCCTTCCTCCTCCACTCCTCCCTCCCTCCTCCACTCTTCCCTCCATCCTCCACTCATCCCTCCCTCCCTTCTCCACTCTTCCTCCCTCCACCCTTCCCTCCCTCCTCCACTCTTCCCTCCCTCCTCCACTCTTCCCTCCCTCCCTCCCTCCTCCTCTCTTCCCTCCCTCCACCCTTCCCTCCCTCCACCCTTCCCTCCATCCTCCACTCTTCCCTCCCTCCTCCACTCTTCCCTCCATCCTCCACTCTTCCCTCCATCCTCCACTCTTCCCTCCATCCTCCTCTCTTCCCTCCATCCACCTCTCTTCCCTCCCTCCTCCACTCTTCCCTCCATCCTCCACTCATCCCTCCCTCCCTCCTCCACTCTTCCCTCCCTCCACCCTTCCCTCCCTCCTCCACTCTTCCCTTCCTCCTCCACTCTTCCCTCCCTCCTTCCCTCCACTCTTCCCTTCCTCCTCTACTCTTTCCTCCCTCCTTCCCTCCTCCTCTCTTCCCTCCCTCCCTCATTCCCTTCCCCCTTCCTCCACCCCTCCATCCTCCACTCTTCCCTTCCTCCTCCACTCCTCTCTCCCTCCTCCACTCTCCCCTTCCTCCACTCTTCCCCTCCTCCTCCCCTCTTCCCTCCCACCCTCCTCCACTCTTCTCTCCTCCCTCCCTCCTCCACTCTTCCCTCCCTTCATCCTTCCCTCCCTCCTCCACTCTTCCCTTCCTCCTCCACTCCCCTTCCTCCACCACTCATCCCCTCCCTCCACCTTCCCTCCCTCCTCCACTCTTCCCTTCCTCCTCCACTCTTCCCTCCCTCCTTCCCTCCTCCACTCTTCCTCCTCCTTCCCTCCTCCACTCTTCCTCCCTCCTCCACTCTTCCCTTCCTCCTCCACTCTTCCCTCCCTCCTTCCCTCCTCCTCTCTTCCCTCCCTCCACCCTTCCCTCCATCCTCCTCTCTTCCTCCTCCACTCTTCCCTCCCTCCTCCACTCTTCCCTCCATCCTCCACTCTTCCCTCCATCCTCCACTCTTCCCTCCCTCCTCCAATCTTCCCTTCCTCCTCCACTCTTCCCTCCCTCCTTCCCTCCTCCTCTCTTCCCTCCCTCCACCCTTCCCTCCATCCTCCACTCTTCCCTCCCTCCTCCACTCTTCCCTCCATCCTCCACTCTTCCCTCCATCCTCCACTCTTCCCTCCATCCTCCCTTCCCTCCATCCTCCTCTCTTCCCTCCATCCACCTCTTCCCTCCCTCCTCCACTCTTCCCCCTCCTCCACTCTTCCTCCCCTCCTCCACTTCCCTCCATCCTCCACTCTTCCCTCCCTCCACTCTTCCCTTCCTCCTCCACTCTTCCCTCCATCCTCTGCTCTTCCCTCCATCCTCCACTCTTCCCTCCCTCCCTCCCT
This sequence comes from Oncorhynchus tshawytscha, assembly GCF_018296145.1. Taxonomy (NCBI): domain Eukaryota; kingdom Metazoa; phylum Chordata; class Actinopteri; order Salmoniformes; family Salmonidae; genus Oncorhynchus; species Oncorhynchus tshawytscha. The sequence continues at coordinate 30,484,631 of NC_056461.1, read as the reverse complement.
CCTCCTCTCTTCCCTCCCTCCTCCACCCTTCCCTCCCTCCACCCTTCCTCCATCCTCCACTCTTCCCTCCCTCCTCCACTCTTCCCTCCATCCTCCACTCTTCCTCCTCCTCCACTCTTCCCTCCATCCTCCTCCTTCCCTCCATCCACCTCTCTTCCCTCCCTCCTCCACTCTTCCCTCCCTCCTCCACTCTTCCCTCCCTCCTCCTCTTCCCTCCATCCTCCACTCTTCCCTCTCCCTCCACCCTTCCCTCCCTCTCCACCCTTCCCTCCCTCCTCCACTCTTCCCTCCCTTCACCCTTCCCTCCCTCATTCCCCCTCCCTCCACCCCTCCATCCTCCACTCTTCCCTTCCCTCCTCCTCTCTTCCCTCCCTCCACCCTTCCCTCCATCCTCCTCTCTTCCCTCCATCCTCCACTCTTCCCTCCCTCCTCCACTCTTCCCTCCATCCTCCGCTCTTCCCTCCATCCTCCACTCTTCCCTCCCTCCTCCAATCTTCCCTTCCTCCTCCACTCTTCCCTCCCTCCTTCCCTCCTCCTCTCTTCCTCCCTCCACCCTTCCCTCCATCCTCCACTCTTCCTCCCTCCTCCACTCTTCCCTCCATCCTCCACTCTTCCCTCCATCCTCCACTCTTCCCTCCATCCTCCACTCTTCCCTCCATCCTCCTCCTTCCCTCCATCCACCTCTCTTCCCTCCCTCCTCCTCTCTTCCCTCCATCCTCCACTCTTCCCTCCCTCCTCCACTCTTCCCTCCATCCTCCGCTCTTCCTCCATCCTCCACTCTTCCCTCCCTCCTCCAATCTTCCTTCCTCCTCCACTCTTCCCTCCCTCCTTCCCTCCTCCTCTCTTCCTCCCTCCTCCACTTCCCTCCCTCCTCCACTCTTCCCTCTCTCCTCCACCCTTCCCTCCTCCACCCTTCCCTCCCTCCTCCACTCTTCCCTCCCTTCACCCTCCCTCCCTCATTCCCCCTCCCTCCACCCCTCCATCCTCCACTCTTCCTTCCTCCTCCACTCCTCTCCTCCCACTCTTCCTCCCCCTCCCTCCCTCATCCCCCTCCACCCCTCCATCCTCCACTCTTCCCTTCCTCCTCCACTCCTCCCTCCCTCCTCCACTCTTCCCTCCATCCTCCACTCATCCCTCCCTCCCTCCTCCTCTTCCCTCCCTCCACCCTTCCCTCCCTCCTCCACTCTTCCCTTCCTCCACTCTTCCCTCCCTCCTTCCCTCCTCCACTCTTCCCTCCCTCCTCCACTCTTCCTTCCTCCTCTACTCTTCCCTCCCTTCTTCCCTCCTCCTCCCCTCCCTCCTCCACTCTTCCCTCCCTTCCCTCTTCCTCCCTCCTCCACTCTTCCCTCCCTCCTCCACTTCCCCCTCCCTCCACCCTCCATCCTCCACTCTCCCTTCCTCCTCCACCCTCTCTCCTCCTCCACTCTCCCCTTCCTCCACTCCTCCCTCCATCCTCCACTCTTCCCTCCTCCTCCCCTCTTCCCTCCCACCCTCCTCCACTCTTCTCTCCCTCCCCTCCCTCCTCCACTCTTCCCTTCATCCTTCCCTCCCTCCTCCACTCTTCCCTTCCTCCTCCACTCATCCTTCCTCCTCCACTCTTCCCTCCCTCCCTCCATCCTTCCCTCCTCCTCCACTCTTCCCTTCCTCCTCCACTCTTCCCTCCCTCCTTCCTCCTCCACTCTTCCCTCCCTCCTCCACTCTTCCCTCCTCCTCCACTCTTCCCTCCCTCCTTCCTCCTCATCTCTTCCCTCCCTCCAACCTTCCCTCCATCCTCCTCTCTTCCTCCATCCTCCACTCTTCCCTCCCTCCTCCACTCTTCCCTCCATCCTCCTCTCTTCCCTCTTCCCTCCATCCTCCACTCTTCCCTCCCTCCTCCAATCTTCCCTTCCTCCTCCACTCTTCCCTCCCTCCTTCCCTCCTCCACCCTTCCCTCCCTCCACCCTTCCCTCCATCCTCCACTCTTCCCTCCCTCCTCCACTCTTCCCTCCATCCTCCACTCTTCCCTCCATCCTCCACTCTTCCCTCCATCCTCCTCTCCACCTCTTCCCTCCCTCCTCCACTCTTCCCTCCCTCCTCCACTCTTCCCTTCCTCCCACTCTTCCCTCCATCCTCCACTCTTCCCTCCCTCCTCCAATCTTCCCTCCATCCTCCACTCTTCCCTCCCTCCTCCACTCTTCCCTCCATCCTCCACTCTTCCCTCCCTCCTCCAATCTTCCCTCTATCCTCCACTCTTCCCTCCCCTCCACTCTTCCCTCCCTCCTCCACCCTTCCCTCCCCACCCTTCCTCCACTCTTCCCTCCCTCCACTCTTCCCTCCCTCCCTCCCTCCACCCTTCCCCCTCCCTCCACCCCTCCATCCTCCACTCTTCCCTTCCTCCTCCACTCTCTACCGCCTCCACTCTTCCCTCCCTTCACCCTTCCTCCCTCCCTCCACTCTTCCCTTCCTCCTCCACTCATCCCTCCCTCCTCCACTCTTCCCTCCCTCCTCCACTCTTCCCTCCCTCCACACTTCCCTCCCTCCACCCTTCCCTCCCTCCTCCACTCTTCCTTCCTCCTCCACCCTTCCCTCCCCAACTCTTCCCCCCTCCACTGATTCCCTTCACTCCTCCACTCTTCCCTCCCTCTCCATCTCTATCCACCTCTTTTTGTCTCTTTTAACATGTCTTTCTTGTCTTCTCCTTCTCTCCTCCTCTCTGTCATTCCCTGTCTCTTCCTTAGTGAGTCTATTGGCAGAGTGTATCCTGTGACTGCCTGCTTTAAACAGAGCAGACAGCATGACAGAGATATGGCACAATGTGGCTACTTTATAAATAGCCAAAGCCTGATAAACTGTGGCCTGCCTTTAAGTGCCTGTTTTCGGTGTGAGCCTTGACAGGCTACATGTGGCAGAGAGCCGAGGACAGTGTCAGCCCTCCCAAATGTGAGCCATACATATCTGGCAGCTTGGGACAACGTGTTATCTGTGTTCCTGCCGTGGATGGTTATGGTTCGGGTTTGAACTGCGACAAAAAGCTCCCACACACACACACACAGTCAGGATCCTGAAAGATGATGATGATAATAGAGACGAGTGGGTCTCTAAGCTGCCAGCTCTAACCACAACACTTTAAACTGAGGGGATCAAGTGACCCTAGCGAGTGGATGGGACACAAATTGTCAACATTGTCCCTCTGAACTTAGGGGCCCCCAGTCTGAGGTCAACCAGATAGAGAGATGTCCCCTCATCTGTGTAAAAAAGGTTGAGAAAATAAGACAAAGAATATTTTTTTGTTTTATCATTAGTCCAATTGAACAATAAACAGAACGAGGTTGACGACCGTGCTCCCATCAGAAAGTTACTGCTACACCAAAGTCTGTTCTCATTAGTCTGTGCACCCCCACACACACTCACACACTCACTCACACACTCACTCACTCACTCACACACACACACACACACACACACACACACACACACACACACACACACACACACGGCGCCGACAGAGATGGCCGCCTCGCTTTCCTAGGAAACTCTGCAGTTTTTACGTGTTATTTCTTACATTAGTACCCCAGGTCATCTTAGGTTTCATTACATACAGTCAAAAACTCACCATCACCATCAGTACGACCAAGAATATGACTTTCCCAGAGCGGATCCTGTGTTCTGCCTTCCACCCAGGACAACGGAATGGATCCCAGCCTGCGACCCAAAACAACGACGTCGTAAAAGAGGCAAACGAAGCAGTCTTCTGGTCAGACTCCGGAGACGGGCACATCATGCACCACTCCCTAGCATTCTATTCGCCAATGTCCAGTCTCTTGACAACAAGGTTGATGAAATCCGAGCAAAGGGTCGCATTCCAGAAGGACATCAGGGACTGTAACGTTCTTTGCTTCACGGAAACATGGCTCACTGGAGAGACGCTATCGGAGTCGGTGCAGCCAGCTGGTTTCTCCACGCATCGCGTCGACAGAAACGAACATCTTTCTGGTAAGAAGAGGGGCGGGGGCGTATGCCTTATGGCTAACGAGACGTGGTGTGGTCACAACAACATACAGGAACTCAAGTCCTTCTGTTCACCTGATTTAGAATTCCTCACAATCAAATGTCGACCGCGTTATCTACCAAGGGAATTCTCTTTGATTATAATCACAGCCGTATATATATTCCCCCCAAGCAGACACATCGATGGCCCCGAATGAACTTTATTTGACTCTTTGCAAACTGGAATATACATATCCTGAGGCTGCATTCATTGTAGCTGGGGATTTTAACAAGGCTAATCTGAAAACAAGACTCCCTAAATTGTATCAGCATATCGATTGCGCAACCAGGGCTGGTAAAACCTTGGATCATTGCTATTCTAACTTCCGCGATGCATATAAGGCCCTGCCCCGCCCTCCTTTCGGAAAAGCTGACCACGACTCCATTTTGTTGCTCCCTGCCTACAGACAAAAGCTAAAACAAGAAGCTCCAGCGAGGTCTGTTCAACGCTGGTCCGACCAATCTGATTCCACGCTCCAAGACTGCTTCCATCACGTGGACTGGGATGTTTCATATTGCGTCAAACAACAACATTGATGAATACGCTGATTCGGTGAGCGAGTTCATTAGAATGTGCGTTGAAGATGTCGTTCCCATAGCAACGATTAAAACATTCCCAAACCAGAAATCGTGGATTGATGGCAGCATTTGCGTGAAACTGAAAGTGCGAACCACTGCTTTTAATCAGGGCAAGGTGACCGGAAACATGACCGAATACAAACAGTGCAGCTATTCCCTCCGCAAGGCAATCAAACAAGCTAAGCGTCAGTATAGAGACAAAGTAGAATCGCAATTCAACGGCTCAGACACAAGAGGTATGTGGCAGGGTCTACAGTCAATCACGGATTACAAAAAGAAAACCAGCCCAGTCACGGACCAGGATGCCTTGCTCCCAGGCAGACTAAATAACTCTTTTGCCCGCTTTGAGGACAATACAGTGCCACTGACACGGCCCGCAACCAAAACATGCGGACTCTCCTTCACTGCAGCCGAGGTGAGTAAAACATTTAAACGTGTTAACCCTCGCAAGGCTGCAGGCCCAGACGGCATCCCCAGCCGCGCCCTCAGAGCATGCACAGACCAGCTGGCTGGTGTGTTTACAGATATATTCAATCAATCCCTATCCCAGTCTGCTGTTCCCACATGCTTCAAGAGGGCCACCATTGTTCCTGTTCCCAAGAAAGCTAAGGTAACTGAGCTAAACGACTACCGCCCCGTAGCACTCACTTCCGTCATCATGAAGTGCTTTGAGAGACTAGTCAAGGACCATATCACCTCCACCCTACCTGACACCCTAGACCCACTCCAATTTGCTTACTGCCCAAATAGGTCCACAGACGATGCAATCTCAACCACACTGCACACTGCCCTAACCCATCTGGACAAGAGGAATACCTATGTGAGAATGCTGTTCATCGACTACAGCTCAGCATTTAACACCATAGTACCCTCCAAACTCGTCATCAAGCTCGAGACCCTGGGTCTCGACCCCGTCCTGTGCAACTGGGTACTGGACTTCCTGACGGGCCGCCCCCAGGTGGTGAGGGTAGGTAACAACATCTCCACCCCGCTGATCCTCAACACTGGGGCCCCACAAGGGTGCGTTCTGAGCCCTCTCCTGTACTCCCTGTTCACCCACGACTGCGTGGCCACGCACGCCTCAACTCAATCATCAAGTTTGCGGACGACACAACAGTGGTAGGCTTGATTACCAACAACGACGAGACGGCCTACCGGGAGGAGGTGAGGGCCCTCGGAGTGTGGTGTCAGGAAAATAACCTCACACTCAACGTCAACAAAACTAAGGAGATGATTGTGGACTTCAGGAAACAGCAGAGGGAACACCCCCCTATCCACATCGATGGAACAGTAGTGGAGAGGGTAGTAAGTTTTAAGTTCCTCGGCGTACAGATCACAGACAAACTGAATTGGTCCACCCACACAGACAGCATCGTGAAGAAGGCGCAGCAGCGCCTCTTCACCCTCAGGAGGCTGAAGAAATTTGGCTTGTCACCAAAAGCACTCACAAACTTCTACAGATGCACAATCGAGAGCATCCTGTCGGGCTGTATCACCGCCTGGTACGGCAACTGCTCCGCCCACAACCGTAAGGCTCTCCAGAGGGTAGTGAGGTCTGCACAACGCATCACCGGGGGCAAACTACCTGCCCTCCAGGACACCTACACCACCCGATGTCACAGGAAGGCCATAAAGATCATCAAGGACAACAACCACCCGAGCCACTGCCTGTTCACCCCGCTATCGTCCAGAAGGCGAGGTCAGTACAGGTGCATCAAAGCTGGGACCGAGAGACTGAAAAACAGCTTCTATCTCAAGGCCATCAGACTGTTAAACAGCCACCACTAACATTGAGTGGCTGCTGCCAACACACTGACTCAACTCCAGCCACTTTAATAATGGGAATTGATGTAAAATATATCACTAGCCACTTTAAACAATGCTACTTAATATCATGTTTACATACCCTACATTATTTATCTCATATGTATACGTATATACTGTACTCTATATCATCTACTGCATCTTTATGTAATACATGTATCACTAGCCACTTTAAACTATGCCACTTTGTTTACATACTCATCTCATATGTATATACTGTACTCGATACCATCTACTGCATCTTGCCTATGCCGCTCTGTACCATCACTCATTCATATGTCTTTATGTACATATTCTTTATCCCTTTACACTTATGTGTATGAGGTAGTAGTTTTGGAATAGTTAGCTAGATTACTCGTTGGTTATTACTGCATTGTCGGAACTAGAAGCACAAGCATTTCGCTACACTCGCATTAACATCTGCTTACCATGTGTATGTGACAAATAAAATTTGATTTGATTTGACACTCAATCAAACACACCCCCGCACACACACTCACACACACACACACACACACACACACACACACACACACACACACACACACACACACACACACACACACACACACACACACACTCACTCACACACACACACACTCACTCAAACACACATTCACTCACTCACTCACACTCACTCACTCACTCACTCACACACACTCACACACTCACGCTAAACTACATAAATATATAATAATAGGCTTTAAATAGGTTCATATCACACATCCTCTCCTCCTTATTCCATCTCTACCTCCCTCTCTGTTTCTCCTCCTTATTCCATCAATATCTCCCTCTCCTCCTTATTCCACCTCTATCTCCCTCTAATCCTCATTCCATTTCTATCTCCCTCTCCACCTTATTTGATCTCTCTCTCCATCTCCTCCTTATTCCATCTCTATCTTCCTCTCCTCCTTATTCCATCTCTATCTCCCTATCCTCCTTATTACATCTCTCTCTCCCCCTCCTCCTTATTCAATCTCTCTCCTCCTTATTCCATCTCTCTCTCCTCCTTATGCCATCTCTATTTCTCTCTCCTCCTTATTTCATCTCTCTCGCCTTCCTTAATTATTCCATCTCTCTCTCCTCCTTATTCTAGCTCCATCTCTCACTCCCTCACCTCCTTATTCCACATGTTTCTCCCTCCCTTCCTTATTCCATCTCTCTCCCCCTTATTCCATCTATCTCTCTCCTCCTTATTCCATTTCTATCTCCCTCTCCTCCTTATTCCATCTCTATCTCCCTCTCCTCCTTATTCCATCTCTATCTCCCACTCCTCCTTATTCCATATCTATCTCCCTCTCCTCCTCATTCCATCTATATCTCACTCTCCTCCTTATTCCATCTATCTCTCTCCTCCTTATTACATTTATATCTCCCTCTCCTCCTTATTCCCTCTCTCTCCCCCTCCTTCTTATTCCATATCTCTCTCCCACTCCTTCTTATTCCATATCTCTCTCCCACTCCTCATTATTCCATCTCTCTCTCCCTCTCCTCCTTATTCCATCTATCTCTCTCTCCTCCTTATTCCATCTCTATCTCCCTCTCCTCCTTATTCCATCTCTATCTCCCTCTAATCCTTATTCCATCTCTTTCTCCCTCTCCTCTTTATTCTATCACTATCTCTCTCTCCTCCTTATTCCATCTCTCTCTCCCTCTCCTCCTAATTCCATCTCTATCTCCCTCTCCTTATTCCATCTCTATCAACCTCTCCTCCTCATTCCATCTCTATCTCTCTCCTCCTTATTGCATCTCTCTCCTTCTTATTCCATTTCCCTCTCCTCCTTATTCTCCCTCTCCCTCCCATCTTTACCCCATCTCTCTCCTCTCCTCCTTATTCTATCTCAATCTCCTCCTTATTCCATTTCTATCACCCTCTCCTCCTGATTACATTTCTATCTATCTCCTCCTTATTCCATCTCTCTCACTCTCCTCCTTATTCTATCTCTATCACCCTCTCTCACTTTCCTCCTTATTCAATCTCTATCTCCCTCTTCTCCTTATTTCATCTATACCTCACTCTCCTCCTTATTCCATCTATCTCTCTCCTCCTTATTCCATTTCTATCTCCCTCTCCTCCTTATTCCATCTCTATCTCCCACTCCTCCTTATTCCATATCTATCTCCCTGTCTCCCACTCTTCCTTATTCCATCTCTCTCACCCTCTCCTCCTTACTCCATCTCTTTCTCCCTCTCCTCCTTATTCTATCACTATCTCTCTCTCCTCCTTATTCCATCTCTCTCTCCCTCTCCTCCTTATTCCATCTCTATCACCCACTCCTCCTCATTCCATCTCTATCTCTCCTCCTTATTGCATCTCTCTCCTTCTTATTCCATTTCCCTCTCCTCCTTATTCTTCCTCTCCCTCCTATCTTTACCCCATCTCTCTCATCTCCTCCTTATTCTATCTCAATCTCCTCCTTATTCCATTTCTATCACCCTCTCCTCCTGATTACATTTCTATCTATCTCCTCCTTATTCCATCTCTCTCACTCTCCTCTTTATTCCATCTCTATCTCTCTCCCTCTTCCTTATTCCATCTCTATCTCTCTCATCTCCTCCTTATTCCATCTCTATCACCCTCTCTCACTTTCCTCCTTATTCAATCTCTATCTCCCTCTCCTCCTTATTCCATCTATATCTCACTCTCCTCCTTATTCCATCTATCTCTCTCCTCCTTATTCCATTTCTATCTCCCTCTCCTCCTTATTCAATCTCTATCTCCCACGCCTCCTTATTCCATATATATCCCCCTATCTCCCTCTCTTCCTTATTCCATCTCTCTCTCCCTCTCCTCCTTACTCCATCCCTCTCTCCCTCTCCTCCTCATTCCATCTATCTCTCTCCTCCTTATTACATTTCTATCTCCCTCTCCTCCTTATTCCATCTCTCCCCCTCTCCTCCTTATTCTATATCTCTCTCCCACTCCTCTTTATTCCATCTCTATCTCTCTCCCCTCCTTATTCCATCTCTATCTCCCTCTCCTTCTTATTCCATCTCTATCTCCCTCTCCTCCTTATTCTATCTTTATCTCCTCCTTATTGCATTTCTATCACCCTCTGCTCCTTATTACATTTCTCTCTCCTCCTTATTTCCTCTCTATCACTCTCTCCTCCTTATTCCATCTCTCTCACTCTCCTCTTTATTCCATCTCTATCTCTTTCTCCCTCTTCCTTATTCCATCTCTCTCTCTCATCTCCTCCTTATTCCATCTCTATCACCCTCTCCTCCTTATTCCATCTCTATCTCCCTCTCTCCCTCTCCTCCTTATTCCATCTCTCTCGTCCTCCCTATTCCATCTCTATCTCCCTCTCCTCCTTATTCCATCTCTTTCTCCCTCTCCTCCTTATTCTATCTCTATCTCTTCCTTATTCCATCTCGCTGTCCCTCTTCTCCTTATTCCATCTCTATCTCCCTCTCCTTCTTCCTTATTCCATCTCTATCTCTCTCATCTCCTCCTTATTCAATCTCTATCTCCCTCTCCTCCTTATTCCATCTCTATCTCCCTCTCTCCCTCTCCTCCTTATTCCATCTCTCTCGTGCTCCCTATTCCATCTCTATCTCCTCTCCTCCTTATTCCATCTCTATCACCCTCTCCTCCTTATTCCATCTCTTTCTCCCGCTCTTCCTTAATCCATCTTTCTCTCCCTCCCCTCCTTATTCCATCTCTATCTCCCTCTCCTCCTTATTCCATCTCTCTCTTTCACCCTCTCTCCCTCTCCTCCGAATTCCATCTCTATCTCCCACTCTCTTTCTCTTGAGTCACAAGGTTCAGATCCCACTCAATTAAACTAGATCTGCTTCCAGCAATTCTGCCACTCATAGCACCAAAGCTGACAGCAATTGGATTTTTTTTGTCGCACGTCCCCTCCGCCCTCATCTTTGTGGGAGCCACTGGGGGGATGAAGCAGGGAGAAAGGGGATTCCATCTGACACGGAGGATTGCGAGTTCGCCTTCAGACAACGGTGGGTGCTGGCACTCAGCGGCAAGGATTAAATGCCCTTACATTATCAACCTGTCTGCTGAACAATTCGGAGGGCGGTGGAACAGGATTCAGCAAATGGCAACAAACCTTCTAACTCTCCGTGTCTCACGGAGGATTACTGTCACTCTGTGCAAATGGAGGACGGGGGGGTGACTTTCTCTTATTTATTTAATATACTGCACAGTAATCTGTTTCAAAACAGAGTTGGGGGGAAAATGTCATGGGAAGATGTAAACACAGAGGGCCAGTGGCTCTTGTTCCTACAAACAGACTAAATTCCTCACTGAACACAAACAGTCCTCTCCAAGTCAGGGCTTCCTCACTGAACAGCCATAGTCGTCTCCAAGTCAGGGCTTCCTCACTGAACAGCCATAGTCCTCTCCAAGTCAGGGCTTCCTCACTGAACAGCCATAGTCTTCTCCAAGTCAGGGCTTCCTCACTGAACACCCATAGTCCTCTCCAAGTCAGGGCTTCCTCACTGAACAGCCATAGTCTTCTCCGAGTCAGGGCTTCCTCACTGAACAGCCATAGTCTTCTCCAAGTCAGGGCTTCCTCACTGAACAGCCATAGTCGTCTCCAAGTCAGGGCTTCCTCACTGAACAGCCATAGTCTTCTCCAAGTCAGGGCTTCCTCACTGAACAGCCATAGTCTTCTCCAAGTCAGGGCTTCCTCACTGAACAGCCATAGTCCTCTCCAAGTCAGGGCTTCCTCACTGAACAGCCATAGTCTTCTCCAAGTCAGGGCTTCACTGAACACCCATAGTCCTCTCCAAGTCAGGGCTTCCTCACTGAACAGCCATAGTCTTCTCCGTCAGGGCTTCCTCACTGAACAGCCATAGTCTTCTCAAGTCAGGGCTTCCTCACTGAACAGCCATAGTCGTCTCCAAGTCAGGGCTTCCTCACTGAACAGCCATAGTCTTCTCCAAGTCAGGGCTTCCTCACTGAACAGCCATAGTCTTCTCCAAGTCAGGGCTTCCTCACTGAACAGCCATAGTCCTCTCCAAGTCAGGGCTTCCTCACTAAACAGTCAAAGTCCTCACCAAGTCAGGGCATCAGTCAAAATGTGTGTTCCTTTTTTATTCTAGATAATAAGTGACGGAAGTTCCCATGAGAAAATATCTCAGTGAGAGTGTAGATTGTTTTTCAGTGTGGTGTCCTCTGCGCTGGGAGCATGTTCTGCAACCAGATGAATAGCAACTGTTTATGCAAGACATGAAAACCAAGCTGTTTCAATAAAACAACATGTAGACTTGTAAGTGAAGACAGTGTGTTAGGATTTCAAACTACAGCTGAACTCTAGGGACAAGGTCCTTAGAAGAGACAGATATTGTAGTCTGAATGCTGACAGGCTTTAATCTCCAGAGCATTTAGTGTGTGAAACAACCCAAACCTGGGGACTCCTCTGCAGCAAGCCCCACCATACCCTACCCCCTCCCTCACCAAACCCCACCATACCCTACCCCTCCCTCACCAAGCCCCACCATACCCTACCCCCTCCTCACCAAGCCCCACCATACCCTACCCCCTCCCTCCCTCACCAAGCCCCACCATATGCTACCCCCCTCCCTCACCAAGCCCCACCATACCCTACCCCCTCCCTCCCTCACCAAGCCCCACCATACCCTACCCCCTCCCTCACCAAGCCCCACCATACCCTACCCCCACACCAAGCCCCATCATACCCTACCCCCTCCCTCACCAAGCCCCACCACACCCTACCCCCCACACCAAGCCCCATCATACCCTACCCCCTCCCTCACCAAGCACCACCATACCCTACCCCCCACCAAGACCCACCATACCCCACCATACCCTACCCCCTCCCACCCTGCCCACCTCCCACCCTGCTCACCTCCCACTGCCCACCTCCCACCCTGCTCACCTCCCACCCTGCCCACCTCCCACCCTGCTCACCTCCCACCCTGCTCACCTCCCACCCTGCCCACCTCCCACCCTGCTCACCTCCCACCCTGCTCACCTCCCACCCTGCTCACCTCCCACCCTGCTCACCTCCCACCCTGCCCACCTCCCACCCTGCTCACCTCCTACACTGCCCACCTCCCACCCTGCCCACCTCCTACCCTGCCCACCTCCCACCCTGCCCACCCCTGTCCCTCTCTACGCCTCACCCCCTTCACCCCACCCCAGTCCCTCTCTACGCCTCACGCCCTTCACCCCACCCCACCCCACCCCTGTCCCTGTCCCTGTCCATGCCATGTGCTGGTGGAAATCCTGTCTTGAATTTGCCAGATCAGCATATCTGATGCACTACGACCCGGAGAGCACAAGTCAGGGACCATGGGGCAGGATTTGGCAATATTTACAATATTTACAAGGTCAAGGGTTAGGGGTTGAGGGGATTAAGCCTAATTCGCCTGATTTACATCAATATTAAGTTATTGAGTTATTCAAATGACGCTGCGCCTGCGTTTTGCAAAGAATAGACACTTCAAGCGCACAAATTTGCATTCAGGTGATAGCTAAATACCTAAATGAATCCCCTACCCATATTTAGAATTGTAATGCATTTGCGAGTTTTCAGGGTCACTTTGAACCCATACGGTTTAACAGCTTGAGTTGATTAAATGCTTTTGATTCATCTAACAGTTTACACACCATTTTGAAAAGTACTGGGATTTTTTTTTGTATCAAAGGCACATCCACTCCCCTGAGATAAAGACTAGCAGAGGACACAGGGATATAATGTAGCAAAAAAGATACCGACTGTACTGTGCAACTATATAAAAAACAATCCACCTCACAGAGAAAATACCTATGTACTGAGAGTAAGACAAGCCATCTGGGTGGGTTATGGAGTGGCCACCATCCTGTGCAACATGGTAAGGAAGCAGGCAGGCAGAGTATAGACCGACTGTTAGCAGGGGGGTGACAGCCTGCTGATATGGCATGCTGTCAGGTAGACAGCTCATAAATCATTCATCGACAACATGGTGCTGCTGATGAGTCCTCTTCTTAGTCTTCAGGCCCATGCTCATCATGCCTTTAGTGTTGACTCCTATTTGCGTCCATATGTTTTGGGAAAAACCGCTATAACAACAAAGTGTAAGTTGGTGCCTGTTTCAGGAGCCACTCAGAGGCAGATTACTGAGCCCTGACTGTAACCGTTGATGCTTTCTCTCTCTGCCATGTCAAACATCTCTGTTTATGTGTATCATCATATCTTCTCTGTTTCTATGTGTCACCATATCATCTCTGTTTCTATGTGTCACCCTATCATCTCTGTTTATGAGTGTCACCATATCATCTCTGTTTATGAGTGTCACAATATCATCGCTGTTTCTGTGTGTCACCATACCATCTCTGTTTCTATGTGTCACCATATCATCTCTGTTTCTATGTGTCACCATATCATCTCTACTATTTCTGTAAGCTACAGTTGCCATGCATGTCTCATGAACAATGAGCTATAACTTTGAAGGTTGTGCAATGTAACAGCAATATTTAGATTTAGGATTGCCACCCGTTCGATCAAATACGGAAAGGTTCCGTATTTCACTGAAAGAATAAACGTTTTGTTTTCAAAATTATAGTTTCCGGATTTGACGTTATTAATGACCTAAGGCTCGTATTTCTGTCTGTTTATTACATTATAATTAAGTCTATGATTTGTTGGAGCAGTCTGACTGAGCGGTGGTAGGCAGCAGCAGGCTCGTAAGCATTCATTGAAACAGCACTTTCCTGTGTTTGCCAGCAGCTCTTAGCAATGCTTGAAGCACAGCGCTGTTCATGACTTCAAGCCTATCAACTCCCGAGATTAGGCTGGCAATACTATAGTGCCTATAGAACATCCAATAGTCAAAGGTACATGAAATACAAATGGTATAGAGAGAAATAGTCCTATAATTCCTATAATAACTACAACCTAAAACTTCTTAACTGGGAATATTGAAGACTCATGTTAAAAGGAACCACCAGCTTTCATATGTTCTCATGTTCTGAGCAAGGAACTGAAACGTTAGCTTTCTTACATGGCACATATTGCACTTTTACTTTATTCTCCAACACTGTGTTTTTGCATTATTTAAACCAAATTGAACATATTCCATTATTTATTTGAGACTACATTTATTTTATTTATGTTTTATATTAAGCAACACTTCCATCTTCATAGAAAACCCATTCCATGTTCTGATCTGTTTTACGGTCTCCTAACCAATTGTGCTATTATGTGGGGGGTTTTCACGATATTTGTAAATTATTTTGTACATTATGTTTCTGAAACCGTATCTTACGGCAGAAAAGAGCTTCTAGATATCAGGACAGCGATCACTCACCTCGGATTAGACAAAGAGCTTCTGGATATCAGGACAGCGATCACTCACCTCGGATTAGACAAAGAGCTTCTGGATATCAGGACAGTGATCACTCACCTCGGATTAGACAAAGAGCTTCTGGATATCAGGACAGCAATCACTCACCTCGGATTAGACAAAAAGAGCTTCTTGATATCAGGACAGCGATCACCCACCTCGGATTAGACAAAGAGCTTCTAGATATCAGGACAGTGATCACTCACCTCAGATTAGACAAAGAGCTTCTGGATATCAGGATAGCGATCACTCACCTCGGATTAGACAAAGACCTTCTGGATATCAGGACAGCGATCACTCACCTCGGATTAGACAAAGAGCTTCTAGATATCAGGACAGCGATCACTCACCTCGGATTAGACAAAGAGCTCCTAGATATCAGGACAGCGATCACTCACCTCGGATTAGACAAAGAGCTTCTGGATATCAGGACAGAGATCACTCACCTCGGATTAGACAAAGAGCTCCTAGATATCAGGACAGCGATCACTCACCTCGGATTAGACAAAGAGCTTCTAGATATCAGGACAGAGATCACTCACCTCGGATTAGACAAAGAGCTTCTAGATATCAGGACAGAGATCACTCACCTCGGATTAGACAAAGAGCTCCTAGATATCAGGAAAGCGATCACTCACCTCGGATTAGACAAAGAGCTTCTAGATATCAGGACAGAGATCACTCACCTCGGATTAGACAAAGAGTTTCTAGATATCAGGACAGAGATCACTCACCTCGGATTAGACAAAGACTTTTCCAACAACAACAACAACAACAACAAGCAGGACTCACACGGTATTCTCCAAACACCCCACAGGGCAGACATCCCAATTATTTGCAAAAGGAAGCAACGCAGAGCCGGATGCCTCGTCCGGACCTGCAGAAGACAACTAGGAAAGCTGCCATTACCGTCAATATTACTCGCCAACGTGCAATCATTGGACAATAAACTAGATGAGGTATGATCATGAATATCCTACCAACGGGACATCAAAAACTGTAATATCCTATGTTTCACAGAATCGTGGCTGAATGACGACATGGATATTCAGCTAGAGGGATACACGCTGCACCGGCAGGATAGAACAGCACACTCCAGTAAGACAAGGGGGGGCGGTCTCTGCATATTTGTAAACATCAGCTGGTGCAAGAAATCTAAGGAAGTCTCTAGATTTTGCTCGACTGAAGTAGAGTATATTGTAATAAATTGCAGGCCACTACTTGCCTAGAGAGTTCTCAGCTATACTTTTCGTGGCTGTTTATTTACCACCACAGACAGATGCTGGCACTAAGACCGAACTCAGTCAGCTGTATAAGGAAATAAGCAAACAGGAAACCACTCACCCAGAGGCGGCGCTCCTAGTGGCCGGAGACTTTAATGCAGGGAAACTTAAATCAGTTCTACCAAATCTATATCAATATGTTAAATGTGCAACGAGAGGGAAAACAATTCTAGATCACCTGTACTCCACACACAGAGACGCATACAAAGCTCTCCCTCGCCCTCCATTTGGTAAATACGACCACAACTCTATCCTCCTGATTCCTGCTTACAAGCAAAAATTAAAGCAGGAACCAGCAGTGACTCGGTCTATAAAAATGTGGTCAGATGAAGCAGATGCTAAACTACGGGACTGTTTTGCTATCACAGACTGGAACATGTTCCGGGATTCTTCCGATAACATTGAGGAGTCACTGGCTTTATCAATAAGTGCATTGAGGACGTCGTCCCCACAGTGACTGTACGTACATACCCCAACCAGAAGCCATGGATTACAGGCAACATTCACACTGAGCTAAAGGGTAGAGCTGCCGCTTTCAAGTTGCGGGACTCTAACCCGGAAGCATACAAGAAATCCCACTATGCCCTGCGACGAACCATCAAACAGGCAAAGCGTCAATACAGGGCTAAGATTGAATCATACTACACCGGCTCCGATGCTCGTCGGATGTGGCAGGGCTTGCAAACTATTACAGACTACAAAGGGAAGCACAGCCGCGAGCTGCCCAGTGACACGAGCCTACCAGACAAACTAAATCACTTCTATGCTCGCTTCGAGGCAAGCAACACTGAGGCATGCATGAGAGCATCAGCTGTTCCGGACGACTGTGTGATTACGCTCTCCTTAGCCGACGTCAGTAAGACCTTTAAACAGATCAACATTCACAAGGCTGCAGGGCCAGATGGATTACCAGGACTTGTGCTCTGGGCATGTGCTGACCAACTGGCAGGTGTCTTCACTGACATTTTCAACATGTCCCTGATTGAGTCTGTAATACCAACATGCTTCAAGCAGCCCACCATAGTCCCTGTGCCCAAGAACACAAAGGCAACCTGCTTAAATGACTACAGGGGTTGGGGGGGCTAACCTGTAGCACTCACGTCCGTAGCCATGAAGTGCTTTGAAAGGCTGGTCATGGCTCACATCAACACCATTATCCCAGAAACCCTAGATCCACTTCAATTTGCATACCGCCCAAACAGATCCACAGATGATGCAATCTCTATTGCACTCCACACTGCCCTCATCACTAAGCTAAGGAACCTGGGACTAAACACCTCCCTCTGCAATTGGATCCTTGACTTCCTGACGGGCCACCCCCAGGTGGTGAGGGTAGGTAGCAACACATCTGCCACGCTGATCCTCAACACTGGAGCTCCCCAGGTGTGCGTGCTCAGTCCTCTCCTGTACTCCCTGTTCACCCACGACTGCATGGCCAGGCGCCAACTCCAACACCATCATTAAGTTTGCTGACAACACAACAGTGGTTGGCCTGATCACCGACAACGACGAGACAGCCTATAGGGAGGAGGTCAGGCTATCTGCAAACCAGGCTATCTGCATTGTGTCCCACCCACCACCCCCCAAACCCTCTTTTACGCTGCTGCTACTCTCTGTCATATATGCATAGTCACTTTAACCATATCTACATGTACATACTACCTCAATAGGCCTGACTACCGGTGTCAGTATATAGCCTTGCTACTGTTATTTTCAAATGTCTTTTTACTGTTGTTTTATTTCTTTACTTACCTACACACACACACACACACACACACACCTTTTTCTTTTGCACTATTGGTTAGAGCCTGTAAGTAAGTGTAACCGATGTGAAATGGCTAGCTAGTTAGCGGTGGTGCGCGCTAATAGCGTTTCAATCGGTGACGTCATTCGCTCTGAGACCTGAAGTAGTTGTTCCCCTTGCTCTGCAAGGGCCGCGGCTTTTGTGGAGTGATGGTTAACGAGGGGACGGACTAAAGTTAAACTGCTACATAAGCATTTCACTGTAAGGTGCACATGACAAATAAACTTTGATTTGATCAAATCAAATCCAATCTTATTTGCTACATGCGCTGAATACAACAGGTGTAGACATTCCTGTGAAATGCTTACTTACAAGCCCTTAACCAACAATGCAGTTTTAAGAAAATATATTTAAGAAAATATCTAAATAAACTAAAATAAAAAAAAATGTAAGAAACACTATAATGAGGCTTTATACAGGGGTACCAGTACCAAGTCAATGTCCGGAGGTAAAGGTCAGTTCAGGTCATTTGTACATGTTTCTTTTTATTTGATCTTTATTTAACTAGGCAAGTCAGTTAAGAACTCATTCTTATTTTAAATTACAGCCTAGGAACAGTGGGATAACTGCCTTGTTCAGGGGAAGAACGACAGATTTGTACCTTGTCAGCTCAGGGATTCAATCTTGCAACCTTCCGGTTACAAGTCCAACGCTCTAACCACTAGCCTACCTGTAGGTGGAATAAGTACTCATAAAACTCCAAAAACCAAAATATACAAAAAATGATATAAGTGGGTACAAAACCCGTCGCACACCGACACATGACTTGCACATAACAGACAATAAAACAATCTCTGACAAGGACATGAGGGGAAACAAGGGGTTAAATACACAACATGTAATTGATGGGATTAGAACCAGGTGTGAAGGAAGACAAGACAAAACCAATGGAAAATGGATCAGTGATGGCTAGAAGGTCGGTGACGTCGACCACCGAACACCATCCGAACAAGGAGAGGGACCGACTTCGGCGGAAGTCGTGACACAGTGCGACACAAACAACAACACAGAGTTACACATGGAATAAACAAACATACAGTCAATAACACAATAGAAAAAAATCTATATACAGTGTGTACAAATGAGGTAAGGTTAGGGAGGTAAGGCAATAAATATGCCGTAGTGGCGAAGTAATTAAAATATAGCAATTAAACACTGGAGTGATAGATGTGCAGAAGATGAATGTGTAAGTAGAGATACTGGGATGCAATAAATAAATTGGGATGAGGTAGTAGGATGGGCTATTTACAGATGGGCTATGTACAGGTGCAGTGATCTGTGACATGTGTGACATGTGTTTCCCATGTCAATAAAGCCCTTAAATTGAATTGAAATTGAGAGAGAGAGAGAGACAGAAAGAGAGACAGAGAGAGAAAAGTGACAGAGAGAGAGACAGACAGACAGTGAGAGAGAGACAGAGAGAGAGAGACATAGAGAGAGACAGAGAGAGAGAGAGACAGAAAGAGAGACAGAGAGAGAGAGACATAGAGAGAGACAGAGAGAGAGAGAGACACAGAGTGAGAGAGACACAGTGAGAGACAGAGAGAGAGAGAGAGAGAGAGACAGGAAGACAGACAAACAGAACAGAGAGAGAGAGACCGAGGGACAGTGAGACAGAGACAGAGAGGCAGAGAGAGACAGAGACAAAGAGACAGAGAGAGAGAGACAGACAGAGAGAGAGAGACAGACAGACAGAGAGATAGACAGAGAGAGACAGAGAAAGACAGAGAGAGACAGAGACAAGAGAGAGAGAGAGAGAGAGAGAGAGAGAGAGAGACAGACAGAGAGAGAGAGAGAGACAGACAGAGAGAGAGAGAAACAGATAGACAGACAGATTGAGAGAGAGAGAGAGAGAGAGGCTCACTAAAACAATACAGAAATACACTACGGAAAAAGAAGGAACAGCACGTCAGAAATCAGCTCAATGTAATTGAAGAATCTATAGACTCTAACCACTTCTGGGAAAATTGGAAAACACTAAACAAACAACATGAAGAAGTATCTATCCAAAATGGAGATGTATGGGTAAACCACTTCTCCAATCTTTTTGGCTCTATAACAAAGAACAAGGAGCAAAAACATACACATGATCAAATACAAATCTTAGAATCAACTATTAAAGACTACCAGAACCCACTGGATACTCCAACTACCTTGAATGAGCTACAGGACAAAATAAAAACCCTACAACTCAAAAAGACATGTGGTGTTGATGGTATCCTCAATGAAATGATCAAATATACAGACAACAAATTCCAATTGGCTATACTAAAACTCCTTAACATCATCCTTAGCTCTGGCATCTTCCCCAATATTTGGAAACAAGTATTGATCATTCCAATCCACAAAGGTGGAGACAAATTTGACCCCAATAACTACCGTGGGATATGCGTCAACAACAACCTTGGGAAAATCCTCTGCATTATCAATAACAGCAGACTCGTACATTTCCTCAGTGAAAACAATGTACTGAGCAAATGTCAAATTGGCTTAATTTCAGAAAAGCCTTCTACTCAATTTGGCATGAGGGTCTGCTATACAAATTGATGGAAAGTGGTGTTGGGGGTAAAACATACAACATTATAAAATCCATGTACACAAAAAAACAGGTGTGCAGTTAAAATTGGTTAAAAAACACACACACATTTCTTCCCACAGGGCAGTGGGGTGAGACAGGGACGCAGGTTAAGCCCCACCCTCTTCAACATACATATCAACGAATTGGCGAGGGAACTAGAACAGTCTGCTGCACCCGGCCTCACCCTACTAGAATCTGAAGTCAAATGTCTACTGTTTGCTGATGATGTGGTGCTTCTGTCACCAACATCGACATCTTCTGTCACTGCCTACAACAGCACCTAGATATTTTGCACAGATTCTGCCAGACCTGGGCCCTGACAGTAAATCTCACTAAGACCAAAATGAGGATGTTCCAAAAAAGGTCCAGTCGCCAGGACCACAAAAATACAAAATTCCATCTAGACATCAGCACCACAGGTAACTTCCACAAAGCTGTGAACGGTCTGAGAGACAAGGCAAGAAGGACCTTCTATGTCATAAAAAGGAACATCAAATTCAACATACCAATTAGGATCTGGCTAAAAATACTGGAATCAGTCATAGAGCCCATTGTCCTTTATGGTTGTGAGGTCTGGGGTCCGCTCACCAAACAAGACTTCACAAAATGGGACAAACACCAAATTGAGACTCTGCATGCAGAATTCTGCAAAAATATCCTCCGTGTACAACGTAGAACACCAAATAATGCATGGAGAGCAGAATTAGGCCGATACCCACTAATGATCAAAATCCAGAAAAGAGCCATTTAAATTCTACAACCACCTAAAAGGAAGCGATTCCCAGACCTTCCATAACAAAGCCACCACCTACAGAGAGATGAACCTGGAGAAGAGTACCCTAAGCAAGCTG
The DNA here is from genome assembly GCF_018296145.1 of Oncorhynchus tshawytscha. Lineage (NCBI taxonomy): Eukaryota > Metazoa > Chordata > Actinopteri > Salmoniformes > Salmonidae > Oncorhynchus > Oncorhynchus tshawytscha. Next base: position 30,463,373 of record NC_056461.1, on the reverse strand, counting down.
GTCCTGGACAGCAACACAATTAGACCCAACCAAATCATGAGAAAACAACAAGATAATTACTTAACACATTTGAAAGAATTAACAAAAAAACTGAGCAAACTATAATGCTATTTGGCCATAAACAGAGAATACCTGACCACTGTGACTGACCCAAATTTAAGGAAAGCTTTGTACAGACTCAGTGAGCATAGCCTTGCTATTGAGAAAGGCCGCCGTAGGCAGACATGGCTCTCAAGAGAAGACAGGCTATGTGCACACTGCCCACAATATGACATTTTGTAATGTCTTTATTCTTTTGGAACTTCTGTGAGTGTAATGTTTACTGTTAATTTTTATTGTTTATTTCACTTTTGTATATTATCTACTTCACTTGCTTGGGCAATGTTAACATATGTTTCCCATCCCAATAAAATCCCTTGAATTGAATTGAATTCACCCCCACCCAATAGCACTGTGGTCTGCTCCGGCTTCACCCCCATCCAATAGCACTGTGGTCTGCTCCGGCTTCACCCCCACCCAATAGCACTGTGGTCTGCTCCAGGACCGGGCAGCTCAGCGGTGACCCCCTTTTGGCCTCCCTGTCAGACCTCTGCCAAGGTTACATACATTATGGCAGATCTCTCTCCTTCACACAGCTAACAGCCTAGAGACACAGGCCTCCTTCACCCTCTGAATGGATTAGATAGCAGGGGGAACAGGAATCTGGTTCTATTATGTATATTGATGTTATATACACTGGATGGAAAGCTGAACATCTATCTACTGTAAAGATGATTTTCTGAAATCCAGGAGTGAAGACTGATTGGTCATGTATGTTCTGATTAGTTTCTTCACATGCGAGTGTTTAAGTAGGGAGGGGGAGGGGGGTAATTCAGACCACATGCCATAGATTCCTTTACAGTCTAAAATGGACACATGTTGAAAATGGAGCCTTTTGAAGTTCCCAAACAATGTGCAATATCAGGAAACAAGCTGGGTTGCATAGAGAAGGAATGTGAAGCATTAGGGGAGGGGAAGGAAAAGGCCCTCTGGGTAAAAGTAACAATGAAGACTCGTTAAAATCAGATCCCAGAGCAGTACAGAACAACCGACACTACAGTTACGAGTGTTTCCATACATGAACATGTGCACACACACATATGTACACACACATGACACACACAAATACACAAACACACACACACACAAATAAACCAACACACACACAGAGAGAGGACTGCTGAGAACCTCACCTCATGGTGAGAACAGGTCTATTTTTTACCGGGGCAGGAGAGTAACCTATCTAATGACTGGGCATCCAGCAGAGACACAGCCAGGCGAACACAGAGATATGACAGAGCTCCCAGTGAGACACAGCCAGGGGAACACAGAGATATGACAGAGCTCCCAGTGAGACACAGCCAGGAGAACACAGCGATATGACAGAGCTCCCAGTGAGACACAGCCAGGAGAACACAGAGATATGACAGAGCTCCCAGTGAGACACAGCCAGGGGAACACAGAGGTATGACAGAGCTCCCAGTGAGACACAGCCAGGGAACACAGAGATATGGCAGAGCTCCCAGTGAGACACAGCCAGGGAACACAGAGAACACACAGATATGACAGAGCTCCCAGTGAGACACAGCCAGGAGAACACAGAGATATGGCAGAGCTCCCAGTGAGACACAGCCAGGAGAACACAGAGATATGACAGAGCTCCCAGTGAGACACAGCCAGGAGAACACAGAGATATGACAGAGCTCCCAGTGAGACACAGCCAGGAGAACACAGAGATCCCAGTGACAGAGCTCCCAGTGAGACACAGCCAGGAGAACACAGAGATATGACAGAGCTCCCAGTGAGACACAGCCAGGAGAACACAGAGATATGACAGAGCTCCCAGTGAGACACAGCCAGGAGAACACAGAGATATGACAGAGCTCCCAGTGAGACACAGCCAGGAGAACACAGAGATATGACAGAGCTCCCAGTGAGACACAGCCAGGAGAACACAGAGATATGACAGCAGAGCTCCCAGTGAGACACAGCCAGGAGAACACAGAGATATGACAGAGCTCCCAGTGAGACACAGCCAGGAGAACACACAGATATGGCAGAGCTCCCAGTGAGACACAGCCAGGAGAACACAGAGATATGACAGAGCTCCCAGTGAGACACAGCCAGGAGAACACACAGATATGACAGAGCTCCCAGTGAGACACAGCCAGGAGAACACAGAGATATGACAGAGCTCCCAGTGAGACACAGCCAGGAGAACACACAGATATGACAGAGCTCCCAGTGAGACACAGCCAGGAGAACACAGAGATATGACAGAGCTCCCAGTGAGACACAGCCAGGGGAACACAGAGATATGACAGAGCTCCCAGTGAGACACAGCCAGGAGAACACAGAGATATGACAGAGCTCCCAGTGAGACACAGACCAGCCAGGAGAACCAGGGGAACACAGAGATATGACAGAGCTCCCAGTGAGACACAGCCAGGAGAACACAGAGATATGACAGAGCTCCCAGTGAGACACAGCCAGGAGAACACACAGATATGACAGAGCTCCCAGTGAGACACAGCCAGGAGAACACAGAGATATGACAGAGCTCCCAGTGAGACACAGCCAGGAGAACACAGAGATATGACAGAGCTCCCAGTGAGACACAGCCAGGAGAACACACAGATATGACAGAGCTCCCAGTGAGACACAGCCAGGAGAACACAGAGATATGACAGAGCTCCCAGTGAGACACAGCCAGGAGAACACAGAGATATGACAGAGCTCCCAGTGAGACACAGCCAGGGGAACACAGAGATATGACAGAGCTCACAGGAAAACAACCTATCCATTTCACATATTTCATCATATTTATCAAATAAAATGTAATACAGTATAGTAGATTACATTCTGATGGTGTACTTAAGCAATAAGGCATGAGGGGGTGTGGTATATGTCCAATATACCACGGCTAAGGGCTGTTCTTAAGCACGACGCAACGCAGAGGTGTGTTCTCCTGGCTGTGTCTCACTGGGAGCTCTGTCATATCTCTGTGTTCTCCTGGCTGTGTCTCACTGGGAGCTCTGCCATATCTGTGTGTTCTCCTGGCTGTGTCTCACTGGGAGCTCTGTCATATCTGTGTGTTCTCCTGGCTGTGTCTCACTGGGAGCTCTGTCATATCTCTGTGTTCTCCTGGCTGTGTCTCACTGGGAGCTCTGTCATATCTCTGTGTTCTCCTGGCTGTGTCTCACTGGGAGCTCTGTCATATCTCTGTGTTCCCTGGCTGTGTCTCACTTCGAGCTCTGTCATATCTCTGTGTTCTCCTGGCTGTGTCTCACTGGGAGCTCTGTCATATCTCTGTGTTCCCCTGGCTGTGTCTCACTGGGAGCTCTGTCATATCTGTGTGTTCTCCTGGCTGTGTCTCACTGGGAGCTCTGTCATATCTGTGTGTTCTCCTGGCTGTGTCTCACTGGGAGCTCTGTCATATCTCTGTGTTCTCCTGGCTGTGTCTCACTGGGAGCTCTGCCATATCTGTGTGTTCTCCTGGCTGTGTCTCACTGGGAGCTCTGTCATATCTCTGTGTTCTCCTGGCTGTGTCTCACTGGGAGCTCTGTCATATCTCTGTGTTCTCCTGGCTGTGTCTCACTGGGAGCTCTGTCATATCTCTGTGTTCTCCTGGCTGTGTCTCACTGGGAGCTCTGTCATATCTCTGTGTTCTCCTGGCTGTGTCTCACTGGGAGCTCTGTCATATCTCTGTGTTCTCCTGGCTGTGTCTCACTGGGAGCTCTGTCATATCTCTGTGTTCCCTGGCTGTGTCTCACTGGGAGCTCTGTCATATCTCTGTGTTCTCCTGGCTGTGTCTCACTGGGAGCTCTGTCATATCTCTGTGTTCCCCTGGCTGTGTCTCACTGGGAGCTCTGTCATATCTGTGTGTTCTCCTGGCTGTGTCTCACTGGGAGCTCTGCCATATCTGTGTGTTCTCCTGGCTGTGTCTCACTGGGAGCTCTGTCATATCTCTGTGTTCTCCTGGCTGTGTCTCACTGGGAGCTCTGCCATATCTGTGTGTTCTCCTGGCTGTGTCTCACTGGGAGCTCTGTCATATCTCTGTGTTCTCCTGGCTGTGTCTCACTGGGAGCTCTGTCATATCTCTGTGTTCTCCTGGCTGTGTCTCACTGGGAGCTCTGTCATATCTCTGTGTTCTCCTGGCTGTGTCTCACTGGGAGCTCTGTCATATCTCTGTGTTCTCCTGGCTGTGTCTCACTGGGAGCTCTGTCATATCTCTGTGTTCTCCTGGCTGTGTCTCACTGGGAGCTCTGTCATATCTCTGTGTTCTCCTGGCTGTGTCTCACTGGGAGCTCTGCCATATCTCTGTGTTCTCCTGGCTGTGTCTCACTGGGAGCTCTGCCATATCTCTGTGTTCCCCTGGCTGTGTCTCACTGGGAGCTCTGTCATATCTCTGTGTTCCCCTGGCTGTGTCTCACTGGGAGCCCTGTCATATCTCTGTGTTCTCCTGGCTGTGTCTCACTGGGAGCTCTGTCATATCGCTGTGTTCCCCTGGCTGTGTCTCACTGGGAGCTCTGTCATATCTCTGTGTTCCCCTGGCTGTGTCTCACTGGGAGCTCTGTCATATCTCTGTGTTCGCCTGGCTGTGTCTCTGCTGGATGCCCAGTCATTAGATAGGTTACTCTCCTGCCCCGGTAAAAAATAGACCTGTTCTCACCATGAGGTGAGGTTCTCAGCAGTCCTCTCTCTGTGTGTGTGTTGGTTTATTTGTGTGTGTGTGTGTTTGTGTATTTGTGTGTGTCATGTGTGTGTACATATGTGTGTGTGCACATGTTCATGTATGGAAACACTCGTAACTGTAGTGTCGGTTGTTCTGTACTGCTCTGGGATCTGATTTTAACGAGTCTTCATTGTTACTTTTACCCAGAGGGCCTTTTCCTTCCCCCTCCCCCTAATGCTTCACATTCCTTCTCTATGCAACCCAGCTTGTTTCCTGATATTGCACATTGTTTGGGAACTTCAAAAGGCTCCATTTTCAACATGTGTCCATTTTAGACTGTAAAGGAATCTATGGCATGTGGTCTGAATTACCCCCTCCCCCTCCCTACTTAAACACTCGCATGTGAAGAAACTAATCAGAACATACATGACCAATCAGTCTTCACTCCTGGATTTCAGAAAATCATCTTTACAGTAGATAGATGTTCAGCTTTCCATCCAGTGTATATAACATCAATATACATAATAGAACCAGATTCCTGTTCCCCTGCTATCTAATCCATTCAGAGGGTGAAGGAGGCCTGTGTCTCTAGGCTGTTAGCTGTGTGAAGGAGAGAGATCTGCCATAATGTATGTAACCTTGGCAGAGGTCTGACAGGGAGGCCAAAAGGGGTCACCGCTGAGCTGCCCGGTCCTGGAGCAGACCACAGTGCTATTGGGTGGGGGTGAAGCCGGAGCAGACCACAGTGCTATTGGATGGGGGTGAAGCCGGAGCAGACCACAGTGCTATTGGGTGGGGGTGAAGCCGGAGCAGACCACAGTGCTATTGGGTGGGGGTGAATTCAATTCAATTCAAGGGATTTTATTGGGATGGGAAACATATGTTAACATTGCCCAAGCAAGTGAAGTAGATAATATACAAAAGTGAAATAAACAATAAAAATTAACAGTAAACATTACACTCACAGAAGTTCCAAAAGAATAAAGACATTACAAAATGTCATATTGTGGGCAGTGTGCACATAGCCTGTCTTCTCTTGAGAGCCATGTCTGCCTACGGCGGCCTTTCTCAATAGCAAGGCTATGCTCACTGAGTCTGTACAAAGCTTTCCTTAAATTTGGGTCAGTCACAGTGGTCAGGTATTCTCTGTTTATGGCCAAATAGCATTATAGTTTGCTCAGTTTTTTTGTTAATTCTTTCAAATGTGTTAAGTAATTATCTTGTTGTTTTCTCATGATTTGGTTGGGTCTAATTGTGTTGCTGTCCAGGACCAGCTTGCTTAGGGTACTCTTCTCCAGGTTCATCTCTCTGTAGGTGGTGGCTTTGTTATGGAAGGTCTGGGAATCGCTTCCCTTTTAGGTGGTTGTAGAATTTAAATGGCTCTTTTCTGGATTTTGATCATTAGTGGGTATCGGCCTAATTCTGCTCTCCATGCATTATTTGGTGTTCTACGTTGTACACGGAGGATATTTTTGCAGAATTCTGCATGCAGAGTCTCAATTTGGTGTTTGTCCCATTTTGTGAAGTCTTGTTTGGTGAGCGGACCCCAGACCTCACAACCATAAAGGACAATGGGCTCTATGACTGATTCCAGTATTTTTAGCCAGATCCTAATTGGTATGTTGAATTTGATGTTCCTTTTTATGACATAGAAGGTCCTTCTTGCCTTGTCTCTCAGACCGTTCACAGCTTTGTGGAAGTTACCTGTGGTGCTGATGTCTAGATGGAATTTTGTATTTTTGTGGTCCTGGCGACTGGACCTTTTTTGGAACATCCTCATTTTGGTCTTAGTGAGATTTACTGTCAGGGCCCAGGTCTGGCAGAATCTGTGCAAAATATCTAGGTGCTGTTGTAGGCAGTGACAGAAGATGTCGATGTTGGTGACAGAAGCACCACATCATCAGCAAACAGTAGACATTTGACTTCAGATTCTAGTAGGGTGAGGCCGGGTGCAGCAGACTGTTCTAGTTCCCTCGCCAATTCGTTGATATGTATGTTGAAGAGGGTGGGGCTTAACCTGCGTCCCTGTCTCACCCCACTGCCCTGTGGGAAGAAATGTGTGTGTGTTTTTTAACCAATTTTAACTGCACACCTGTTTTTTTGTGTACATGGATTTTATAATGTTGTATGTTTTACCCCCAACACCACTTTCCATCAATTTGTATAGCAGACCCTCATGCCAAATTGAGTAGAAGGCTTTTCTGAAATTAAGCCAATTTGACATTTGCTCAGTACATTGTTTTCACTGAGGAAATGTACGAGTCTGCTGTTATTGATAATGCAGAGGATTTTCCCAAGGTTGTTGTTGACGCATATCCCACGGTAGTTATTGGGGTCAAATTTGTCTCCACCTTTGTGGATTGGAATGATCAATACTTGTTTCCAAATATTGGGGAAGATGCCAGAGCTAAGGATGATGTTAAGGAGTTTTAGTATAGCCAATTGGAATTTGTTGTCTGTATATTTGATCATTTCATTGAGGATACCATCAACACCACATGTCTTTTTGAGTTGTAGGGTTTTTATTTTGTCCTGTAGCTCATTCAAGGTAGTTGGAGTATCCAGTGGGTTCTGGTAGTCTTTAATAGTTGATTCTAAGATTTGTATTTGATCATGTGTATGTTTTTGCTCCTTGTTCTTTGTTATAGAGCCAAAAGATTGGAGAAGTGGTTTACCCATACATCTCCATTTTGGATAGATACTTCTTCATGTTGTTTGTTTAGTGTTTTCCAATTTTCCCAGAAGTGGTTAGAGTCTATAGATTCTTCAATTACATTGAGCTGATTTCTGACGTGCTGTTCCTTCTTTTTCCGTAGTGTATTTCTGTATTGTTTTAGTGAGCCTCTCTCTCTCTCTCTCTCTCAATCTGTCTGTCTATCTGTTTCTCTCTCTCTCTGTCTGTCTCTCTCTCTCTCTCTGTCTGTCTCTCTCTCTCTCTCTGTCTCTCTCTCTCTCTCTCTCTCTCTCTCTCTCTGTCTCTGTCTCTCTCTCTGTCTGTCTCTCTCTCTCTCTGTCTATCTCTCTGTCTGTCTGTCTCTCTCTCTGTCTGTCTCTCTCTCTCTGTCTCTTTGTCTCTGTCTCTCTCTGCCTCTCTGTCTCTGTCTCACTGTCCCTCGGTCTCTCTCTCTCTGTTTGTCTGTCTTCCTGTCTCTCTCTCTCTCTCTCTCTCTGTCTCTCACTGTGTCTCTCTCACTCTGTGTCTCTCTCTCTCTCTGTCTCTCTCTATGTCTCTCTCTCTCTGTCTCTCTTTCTGTCTCTCTCTCTCTCTGTCTCTCTCTATGTCTCTCTCTCTCTGTCTCTCTCTCACTGTCTGTCTGTCTCTCTCTCTGTCACTTTTCTCTCTCTGTCTCTCTTTCTGTCTCTCTCTCTCTCTCAATTTCAATTCAATTTAAGGGCTTTATTGACATGGGAAACACATGTCACACATGTCACAGATCACTGCACCTGTACATAGCCCATCTGTAAATAGCCCATCCTACTACCTCATCCCAATTTATTTATTGCATCCCAGTATCTCTACTTACACATTCATCTTCTGCACATCTATCACTCCAGTGTTTAATTGCTATATTTTAATTACTTCGCCACTACGGCATATTTATTGCCTTACCTCCCTAACCTTACCTCATTTGTACACACTGTATATAGATTTTTTTCTATTGTGTTATTGACTGTATGTTTGTTTATTCCATGTGTAACTCTGTGTTGTTGTTTGTGTCGCACTGTGTCACGACTTCCGCCGAAGTCGGTCCCTCTCCTTGTTCGGATGGTGTTCGGTGGTCGACGTCACCGACCTTCTAGCCATCACTGATCCATTTTCCATTGGTTTTGTCTTGTCTTCCTTCACACCTGGTTCTAATCCCATCAATTACATGTTGTGTATTTAACCCCTTGTTTCCCCTCATGTCCTTGTCAGAGATTGTTTTATTGTCTGTTATGTGCAAGTCATGTGTCGGTGTGCGACGGGTTTTGTACCCACTTATATCATTTTTTGTATATTTTGGTTTTTGGAGTTTTATGAGTACTTATTCCACCTACAGGTAGGCTAGTGGTTAGAGCGTTGGACTTGTAACCGGAAGGTTGCAAGATTGAATCCCTGAGCTGACAAGGTACAAATCTGTCGTTCTTCCCCTGAACAAGGCAGTTATCCCACTGTTCCTAGGCTGTAATTTAAAATAAGAATGAGTTCTTAACTGACTTGCCTAGTTAAATAAAGATCAAATAAAAAGAAACATGTACAAATGACCTGAACTGACCTTTACCTCCGGACATTGACTTGGTACTGGTACCCCCTGTATAAAGCCTCATTATAGTGTTTCTTACATTTTTTTTATTTTAGTTTATTTAGATATTTTCTTAAATATATTTTCTTAAAACTGCATTGTTGGTTAAGGGCTTGTAAGTAAGCATTTCACAGGAATGTCTACACCTGTTGTATTCAGCGCATGTAGCAAATAAGATTGGATTTGATTTGATCAAATCAAAGTTTATTTGTCATGTGCACCTTACAGTGAAATGCTTATGTAGCAGTTTAACTTTAGTCCGTCCCCTCGTTAACCATCACTCCACAAAAGCCGCGGCCCTTGCAGAGCAAGGGGAACAACTACTTCAGGTCTCAGAGCGAATGACGTCACCGATTGAAACGCTATTAGCGCGCACCACCGCTAACTAGCTAGCCATTTCACATCGGTTACACTTACTTACAGGCTCTAACCAATAGTGCAAAAGAAAAAGGTGTGTGTGTGTGTGTGTGTGTGTGTAGGTAAGTAAAGAAATAAAACAACAGTAAAAAGACATTTGAAAATAACAGTAGCAAGGCTATATACTGACACCGGTAGTCAGGCCTATTGAGGTAGTATGTACATGTAGATATGGTTAAAGTGACTATGCATATATGACAGAGAGTAGCAGCAGCGTAAAAGAGGTTTGGGGGTGGTGGGTGGGACACAATGCAGATAGCCTGGTTTGCAGATAGCCTGACCTCCTCCCTATAGGCTGTCTTGTCGTTGTCGGTGATCAGGCCAACCACTGTTGTGTTGTCAGCAAACTTAATGATGGTGTTGGAGTTGGCGCCTGGCCATGCAGTCGTGGGTGAACAGGGAGTACAGGAGAGGACTGAGCACGCACACCTGGGGAGCTCCAGTGTTGAGGATCAGCGTGGCAGATGTGTTGCTACCTACCCTCACCACCTGGGGGTGGCCCGTCAGGAAGTCAAGGATCCAATTGCAGAGGGAGGTGTTTAGTCCCAGGTTCCTTAGCTTAGTGATGAGGGCAGTGTGGAGTGCAATAGAGATTGCATCATCTGTGGATCTGTTTGGGCGGTATGCAAATTGAAGTGGATCTAGGGTTTCTGGGATAATGGTGTTGATGTGAGCCATGACCAGCCTTTCAAAGCACTTCATGGCTACGGACGTGAGTGCTACAGGTTAGCCCCCAACCCCCTGTAGTCATTTAAGCAGGTTGCCTTTGTGTTCTTGGGCACAGGGACTATGGTGGGCTGCTTGAAGCATGTTGGTATTACAGACTCAATCAGGGACATGTTGAAAATGTCAGTGAAGACACCTGCCAGTTGGTCAGCACATGCCCAGAGCACAAGTCCTGGTAATCCATCTGGCCCTGCAGCCTTGTGAATGTTGATCTGTTTAAAGGTCTTACTGACGTCGGCTAAGGAGAGCGTAATCACACAGTCGTCCGGAACAGCTGATGCTCTCATGCATGCCTCAGTGTTGCTTGCCTCGAAGCGAGCATAGAAGTGATTTAGTTTGTCTGGTAGGCTCGTGTCACTGGGCAGCTCGCGGCTGTGCTTCCCTTTGTAGTCTGTAATAGTTTGCAAGCCCTGCCACATCCGACGAGCATCGGAGCCGGTGTAGTATGATTCAATCTTAGCCCTGTATTGACGCTTTGCCTGTTTGATGGTTCGTCGCAGGGCATAGTGGGATTTCTTGTATGCTTCCGGGTTAGAGTCCCGCAACTTGAAAGCGGCAGCTCTACCCTTTAGCTCAGTGTGAATGTTGCCTGTAATCCATGGCTTCTGGTTGGGGTATGTACGTACAGTCACTGTGGGGACGACGTCCTCAATGCACTTATTGATAAAGCCAGTGACTCCTCAATGTTATCGGAAGAATCCCGGAACATGTTCCAGTCTGTGATAGCAAAACAGTCCCGTAGTTTAGCATCTGCTTCATCTGACCACATTTTTATAGACCGAGTCACTGCTGGTTCCTGCTTTAATTTTTGCTTGTAAGCAGGAATCAGGAGGATAGAGTTGTGGTCGTATTTACAAATGGAGGGCGAGGGAGAGCTTTGTATGCGTCTCTGTGTGTGGAGTACAGGTGATCTAGAATTGTTTTCCCTCTCGTTGCACATTTAACATATTGATATAGATTTGGTAGAACTGATTTAAGTTTCCCTGCATTAAAGTCTCCGGCCACTAGGAGCGCCGCCTCTGGGTGAGTGGTTTCCTGTTTGCTTATTTCCTTATACAGCTGACTGAGTTCGGTCTTAGTGCCAGCATCTGTCTGTGGTGGTAAATAAACAGCCACGAAAAGTATAGCTGAGAACTCTCTAGGCAAGTAGTGGCCTGCAATTTATTACAATATACTCTACTTCAGTCGAGCAAAATCTAGAGACTTCCTTAGATTTCTTGCACCAGCTGATGTTTACAAATATGCAGAGACCGCCCCCCCTTGTCTTACTGGAGTGTGCTGTTCTATCCTGCCGGTGCAGCGTGTATCCCTCTAGCTGAATATCCATGTCGTCATTCAGCCACGATTCTGTGAAACATAGGATATTACAGTTTTTGATGTCCCGTTGGTAGGATATTCATGATCATACCTCATCTAGTTTATTGTCCAATGATTGCACGTTGGCGAGTAATATTGACGGTAATGGCAGCTTTCCTAGTTGTCTTCTGCAGGTCCGGACGAGGCATCCGGCTCTGCGTTGCTTCCTTTTGCAAATAATTGGGATGTCTGCCCTGTGGGGTGTTTGGAGAATACCGTGTGAGTCCTGCTTGTTGTTGTTGTTGTTGTTGTTGGAAAAGTCTTTGTCTAATCCGAGGTGAGTGATCTCTGTCCTGATATCTAGAAACTCTTTGTCTAATCCGAGGTGAGTGATCTCTGTCCTGATATCTAGAAGCTCTTTGTCTAATCCGAGGTGAGTGATCGCTTTCCTGATATCTAGGAGCTCTTTGTCTAATCCGAGGTGAGTGATCTCTGTCCTGATATCTAGAAGCTCTTTGTCTAATCCGAGGTGAGTGATCTCTGTCCTGATATCTAGAAGCTCTTTGTCTAATCCGAGGTGAGTGATCGCTGTCCTGATATCTAGGAGCTCTTTGTCTAATCCGAGGTGAGTGATCTCTGTCCTGATATCCAGAAGCTCTTTGTCTAATCCGAGGTGAGTGATCGCTGTCCTGATATCTAGGAGCTCTTTGTCTAATCCGAGGTGAGTGATCGCTGTCCTGATATCTAGAAGCTCTTTGTCTAATCCGAGGTGAGTGATCGCTGTCCTGATATCCAGAAGGTCTTTGTCTAATCCGAGGTGAGTGATCGCTATCCTGATATCCAGAAGCTCTTTGTCTAATCTGAGGTGAGTGATCACTGTCCTGATATCTAGAAGCTCTTTGTCTAATCCGAGGTGGGTGATCGCTGTCCTGATATCAAGAAGCTCTTTTTTGTCTAATCCGAGGTGAGTGATTGCTGTCCTGATATCCAGAAGCTCTTTGTCTAATCCGAGGTGAGTGATCACTGTCCTGATATCCAGAAGCTCTTTGTCTAATCCGAGGTGAGTGATCGCTGTCCTGATATCCAGAAGCTCTTTGTCTAATCCGAGGTGAGTGATCGCTGTCCTGATATCTAGAAGCTCTTTTCTGCCGTAAGATACGGTTTCAGAAACATAATGTACAAAATAATTTACAAATATCGTGAAAACCCCCCACATAATAGCACAATTGGTTAGGAGACCGTAAAACAGATCAGAACATGGAATGGGTTTTCTATGAAGATGGAAGTGTTGCTTAATATAAAACATAAATAAAATAAATGTAGTCTCAAATAAATAATGGAATATGTTCAATTTGGTTTAAATAATGCAAAAACACAGTGTTGGAGAATAAAGTAAAAGTGCAATATGTGCCATGTAAGAAAGCTAACGTTTCAGTTCCTTGCTCAGAACATGAGAACATATGAAAGCTGGTGGTTCCTTTTAACATGAGTCTTCAATATTCCCAGTTAAGAAGTTTTAGGTTGTAGTTATTATAGGAATTATAGGACTATTTCTCTCTATACCATTTGTATTTCATGTACCTTTGACTATTGGATGTTCTATAGGCACTATAGTATTGCCAGCCTAATCTCGGGAGTTGATAGGCTTGAAGTCATGAACAGCGCTGTGCTTCAAGCATTGCTAAGAGCTGCTGGCAAACACAGGAAAGTGCTGTTTCAATGAATGCTTACGAGCCTGCTGCTGCCTACCACCGCTCAGTCAGACTGCTCCAACAAATCATAGACTTAATTATAATGTAATAAACAGACAGAAATACGAGCCTTAGGTCATTAATAACGTCAAATCCGAAACTATAATTTTGAAAACAAAACGTTTATTCTTTCAGTGAAATACGGAACCTTTCCGTATTTGATCGAACGGGTGGCAATCCTAAATCTAAATATTGCTGTTACATTGCACAACCTTCAAAGTTATAGCTCATTGTTCATAGACATGCATGGCAACTGTAGCTTACAGAAATAGTAGAGATGATATGGTGACACATAGAAACAGAGATGATATGGTGACACATAGAAACAGAGAGATGGTACACATAGAAACAGAGATGGTGACACACAGAAACAGCGATGATATTGTGACACTCATAAACAGAGATGATATGGTGACACTCATAAACAGAGATGATAGGGTGACACATAGAAACAGAGATGATATGGTGACACATAGAAACAGAGAAGATATGATGATACACATAAACAGAGATGTTTGACATGGCAGAGAGAGAAAGCATCAACGGTTACAGTCAGGGCTCAGTAATCTGCCTCTGAGTGGCTCCTGAAACAGGCACCAACTTACACTTTGTTGTTATAGCGGTTTTCCCAAAACATATGGACGCAAATAGGAGTCAACACTAAAGGCATGATGAGCATGGGCCTGAAGACTAAGAAGAGGACTCATCAGCAGCACCATGTTGTCGATGAATGATTTATGAGCTGTCTACCTGACAGCATGCCATATCAGCAGGCTGTCACCCCCTGCTAACAGTCGGTCTATACTCTGCCTGCCTGCTTCCTTACCATGTTGCACAGGATGGTGGCCACTCCATAACCCACCCAGATGGCTTGTCTTACTCTCAGTACATAGGTATTTTCTCTGTGAGGTGGATTGTTTTTTATATAGTTGCACAGTACAGTCGGTATCTTTTTTGCTACATTATATCCCTGTGTCCTCTGCTAGTCTTTATCTCAGGGGAGTGGATGTGCCTTTGATACAAAAAAAAATCCCAGTACTTTTCAAAATGGTGTGTAAACTGTTAGATGAATCAAAAGCATTTAATCAACTCAAGCTGTTAAACCGTATGGGTTCAAAGTGACCCTGAAAACTCGCAAATGCATTACAATTCTAAATATGGGTAGGGGATTCATTTAGGTATTTAGCTATCACCTGAATGCAAATTTGTGCGCTTGAAGTGTCTATTCTTTGCAAAACGCAGGCGCAGCGTCATTTGAATAACTCAATAACTTAATATTGATGTAAATCAGGCGAATTAGGCTTAATCCCCTCAACCCCTAACCCTTGACCTTGTAAATATTGTAAATATTGCCAAATCCTGCCCCATGGTCCCTGACTTGTGCTCTCCGGGTCGTAGTGCATCAGATATGCTGATCTGGCAAATTCAAGACAGGATTTCCACCAGCACATGGCATGGACAGGGACAGGGACAGGGGTGGGGTGGGGTGGGGTGAAGGGCGTGAGGCGTAGAGAGGACTGGGGTGGGGTGAAGGGGGTGAGGCGTAGAGAGGGACAGGGGTGGGCAGGGTGGGAGGTGGGCAGGGTAGGAGGTGGGCAGGGTGGGAGGTGGGCAGTGTAGGAGGTGAGCAGGGTGGGAGGTGGGCAGGGTGGGAGGTGAGCAGGGTGGGAGGTGAGCAGGGTGGGAGGTGAGCAGGGTGGGAGGTGAGCAGGGTGGGAGGTGGGCAGGGTGGGAGGTGAGCAGGGTGGGAGGTGAGCAGGGTGGGAGGTGGGCAGGGTGGGAGGTGAGCAGGGTGGGAGGTGGGCAGTGGGAGGTGAGCAGGGTGGGAGGTGGGCAGGGTGGGAGGGGGTAGGGTATGGTGGGGTATGGTGGGTCTTGGTGGGGGTAGGGTATGGTGGTGCTTGGTGAGGAGGGGGGTAGGGTATGATGGGGCTTGGTGTGGGGGGGTAGGGTGTGGTGGGGCTTGGTGAGGGAGGGGGGTAGGGTATGATGGGGCTTGGTGTGGGGGGTAGGGTATGGTGGGGCTTGGTGAGGAGGGGGTAGGGTATGGTGGGGCTTGGTGAGGGAGGGAGGGGGTAGGGTATGGTGGGGCTTGGTGAGGGAGGGGGGTAGCATATGGTGGGGCTTGGTGAGGAGGAGGGGGTAGGGTATGGTGGGGCTTGGTGAGTGAGGGGGTAGGGTATGGTGGGGCTTGGTGAGGGAGGGGGTAGGGTATGGTGGGGCTTGGTGAGGGAGGGGGGTAGGGTATGGTGGGGCTTGCTGCAGAGGAGTCCCCAGGTTTGGGTTGTTTCACACACTAAATGCTCTGGAGATTAAAAGCCTGTCAGCATTCAGACTACAATATCTGTCTCTTCTAAGGACCTTGTCCCTAGAGTTCAGCTGTAGTTTGAAATCCTAACACACTGTCTTCACTTACAAGTCTACATGTTGTTTTATTGAAACAGCTTTGGTTTTCATGTCTTGCATAAACAGTTGCTATTCATCTGGTTGCAGAACATGCTCCCAGCGCAGAGGAGACCACACTGAAAACAATCTACACTCTCACTGAGATATTTTCTCATGGGAACTTCCGTCACTATTATCTAGAATAAAAAAGGAACACACATTTTGACTGATGCCCTGACTTGGTGAGGACTTTGACTGTTTAAAGAGGAAGCCCTGACTTGGAGAGACTATGGCTGTTCAGTGAGGAAGCCCTGACTTGGAAGACTATGGCTGTTCAGTGAGGAAGCCCTGACTGGAGAAGACTATGGCTGTTCAGTGAGGAAGCCCTGACTTGGAGACGACTATGGCTGTTCAGTGAGGGAAGCCCTGACTTGGAGAGGACTATGGCTGTTCAGGGAGGAAGCCCTGACTTGAGAGAAGACTATGGCTGTTCAGGAGGAAGCCCTGACTTGAGACGACTATGGCTGTTCAGTGAGGGAAGCCCTGACTTGGAGAAGACTATGGCTGTTCAGTGAGGAAGCCCTGACTGAGAAGACTATGGCTGTTCAGTGAGGAAGCCTGACTTGGAGAGGACTATGGGTGTTCAGTGAGGAAGCCCTGACTTGAGAAGACTATGGCTGTTCAGTGAGGAAGCCCCTGACTTGGAGAGGACTATGGCTGTTCAGTGAGGAAGCCCTGACTTGGAGACGACTATGGCTGGGAAACAAAGTGAGGAAGCCCCTGACTTGGAGAGGACTGTTTGTGTTCAGTGAGGAATTTAGTCTGTTTGTAGGAACAAGAGCCACTGGCCCTCTGTGTTTACATCTTCCCATGACATTTTCCCCCAACTCTGTTTTGAAACAGATTACTGTGCAGTATATTAAATAAAATAAGAGAAAGCTCACCCCTGGCCCTCCATTTGCACAGAGTGACAGTAATCCTCCGTGAGACACGGAGAGTTAGAAGGTTTGTTGCCATTTGCTGAATCCTGTTCCACCGCCTCCGAATTGTTCAGCAGACAGGTTGATAATGTAAGGGCATTTAATCCTGCCGCTGAGTGCCAGCACCCACCGTTGTCTGAAGGCGAACCCGCAATCCTCCGTGTCAGATGGAATCCCCTTTCCCCTGCTTCATCCCAGTGGCTCCACAAAGATGAGGGCGGAGGGGACGTGCAAAAAAAAAATCCAATTGCTGTCAGCTTTGGTGCTATGAGTGGTGAATTGCTGGAAGCAGATCTAGTTTAATTGAGTGGGATCTGAACCTTGTGACTCAAGAGAAAGAGAGTGGGAGATAGAGATGGAATTCGGAGGAGAGGGAGAGAGGGTGAAAGAGAGAGATGGAATAAGGAGGAGAGGGAGATAGAGATGGAATAAGGAGGGGAGGGAGAGAAAGATGGATTAAGGAAGAGCGGGAGAAAGAGATGGAATAAGGAGGAGAGGTGATAGAGATGGAATAAGGAGGAGAGGGAGATAGAGATGGAATAGGGAGCACGAGAGAGATGGAATAAGGAGGAGAGGAGAGAGGAGATAGAGATGGAATAAGGAGGAGGGGAGATAGAGATTGAATAAGGAGGAGATGAGAGAGATAGAGATGGAATAAGGAAGAAGGAGAGGAGATAGAGATGGAATAAGGAGAAGAGGGACAGCGAGATGGAATAAGGAAGAGATAGAGATAGAATAAGGAGGAGAGGGAGAAAGAGATGGAACAAGGAGGAGAGGGAGATAGAGATGGAATAGGGAGGACGAGAGAGATGGAATAAGGAGGAGAGGAGAGAGGGAGATAGAGATGGAATAAGGAGGAGAGGGAGATAGAGATGAATAAGGAGGGGATGGAACAAGGAGGAGATGAGAGATGGAATAAGGAGGAGATGAGAGAGAGATGGAATAAGGAAGAGGAGAAAGAGATAGAGATGGAATAAAGAGGGAGTGAGAGAGATGGAATAAGGAGGAGATGATAGAGAGGAAATAAGGAGGAGAGAGAAATGTAATAAGGAGCAGAGGGTGATAGAAATGCAATAAGGAGGAGATAAAGATAGAATAAGGAGGAGAGGGAGATAGAGATGGAATAAGAAGGAGAGGGAGATAGAGATGGAATAAGGAGGGGAGAGAGAGAGATGGAATAAAGAGGAGTGGGAGAGAGATATAGAATAAGGAGGAGAGGAGAGATGGAATAAGGAGGAGAGGAGATAGAAATGTAATAAGGAGGAGAGAGATAGATGGAATGAGGAGGAGAGGGAGAGGGATGGAGTAAGGAGAGAGGAGAGAGAGATGGAATAAGGAAGAGAGGGAGATAGGGGGATATATATGGAATAAGGAGGCGTGGGAGATAGAGATTGAATAAGGAGGAGAGGGAGATAGAAATGGAATAAGGAGGAGAGAGATAGATGGAATAAGGAGGAGAGTGAGATATAGATGGAATAAGGAGGAGAGGGAGATAGAGATTGAATAAGGAGGAAAGTGAGAGAGGGTGATAGAGATGGAATAAGGAGGAGATGAGAGAGATAGAGATGGAATAAGGAAGAGGGAGAGAGATAGAGATGGAATAAAGAGGAGAGTGGAGAGATGGAATAAGGAGGAGATAGATAGAAATGTAATCAGGAGGAGAGGGTGATAGAAATGGAATAAGGAGGAGATTGAGATAGAATAAGGAGGAGATGAGAGAGATGGGGTAAAAGATAGGAGGAGAGGAAGAATAAGGAGGAGAGGGAAATGGAATAAGAAGGAGAGAGAGATGCAATAAGGAGGAGAGAGATAGAGATGGAATGAGGAGGAGTGGTGATAGAGACGGAATAAGGAGGAGAGGAGAGAGATGGAATAAGGAGGAGAGAGAGATAGTGATAGAATAAGGAGGAGAGGAGAAAGAGATGGAGTAAGGAGGAGGGGTGAGAGAGATGAATAAGGAAGAGAGGGAGACAGGAGATAGATATGGAATAAGGAGGAGGGAGATAGAGATGGAATAAGGAGGAGAGGGAGATAGAAATGGAATAAGGAGGAGAGAGATAGATGGAATAAGGAGGAGAGAGTGAGTATAGATGAAATAAGGAGAAGAGGGGAGATAGAGATTGAATAAGGAGGAAAGTGAGAGAGGGTGATAGAGATAGAATAAGGAGGAGAGTGAGAGAGATGGAATAAGGAGGAGATAGATAGAAATGTAATCAGGAGGAGAGGGTGATAGAAATGGAATAAGGAGGAGATTGAGATAGAATAAGGAGGAGAGGAGAGATGGGGTAAAGATGGGAGGGAGAGGAGAATAAGGAGGAGAGGGAAATGGAATAAGAAGGAGAGAGATGCAATAAGGAGGAGAGAGATAGAGATGGAATGAGGGAGAGAGGTTGATAGAGATGGAATAAGGAGAGGAGATAAGATGGAATTAGGAGGAGAGGAGAGAGATGGAATAAGGAGAGGAGAGAGAGATAGTGATAGAATAAAGAGGAGAGGGAGAAAGAGATGGAATAAGGATTAAGAGGGAGATAGAGATGGAATAAGGAGGAGAGGAGATAGAGATGGAATAAGGAGGGAGAGAGAGATAGATGAATAAGGAGGAGAGGAGAGAGATGGAAATAAGAGAGTGGGAGAGATATGGAATAAGAAGGAGTGGGAGAGAGATATGGAATAAGAAGGAGGGAGAGAGAGGGAATAAGGAGGAGAGGAGATATAAATGTAATAAGGAGGAGAGAGATAGATGGAATAAGGAGGAGAGTGAGATATAGATGGAATGAGGAGGAGAGGAGATAGATATGGAATAAGGAGGAGAGGAGATAGAGATGGAATAAGGAGAGGGAGATAGAGATGGAATAAGGAGGAGAGGGAGATAGAAATGGAATAAGGAGGAGAGAGATAGATGGAATAAGGGGAGAGAGATGGAATAAGGAAGGAGGGAGAAACATGTGGAATAAGGAGGTGAGGGAGTGAGAGATGGAGCCAGAATAAGGAGGAGAGAGAGATGGAATAATTAAGGAAGGCGAGAGAGATGAAATAAGGAGAGAGAAATAGAGATGGCATAAGGAGGAGAGAGAGATGGAATAAGGAGGAGAGAGATTGAATGGAAGGAGGAGAGGAGAGAAGATGGAATGGAGAAGAGAATCAGGAGGATAGGGAGATAGAGATGGAATAAGGAGGAGAGGAAGATAGAGATGGAATAAGGAGGAGAAACAGAGAGGGAGGTAGAGATGGAATAAGGAGGAGAGGATGTGATATGAACCTATTTAAAGCCTATTATTATATATTTATGTAGTTTAGCGTGAGTGTGTGAGTGTGTGTGAGTGAGTGGGTGAGTGTGAGTGAGGAGAATGTGTGTTTGAGTGAGTGTGTGTGTGTGTGAGTGAGTGTGTGTGTGTGTGTGTGTGTGTGTGTGTGTGAGTGAGTGTGTGGGGGGTGTGTTTGATTGAGTGTCAAATCAAATCAAATTTTATTTGTCACATACACATGGTAAGCAGATGTTAATGCGAGTGTAGCGAAATGCTTGTGCTTCTAGTTCCGACAATGCAGTAATAACCAACGAGTAATCTAGCTAACTATTCCAAAACTACTACCTCATACACATAAGTGTAAAGGGATAAAGAATATGTACATAAAGACATATGAATGAGTGATGGTACAGAGCGGCATAGGCAAGATGCAGTAGATGGTATCGAGTACAGTATATACATATGAGATGAGTATGTAAACAAAGTGGCATAGTTTAAAGTGGCTAGTGATACATGTATTACATAAAGATGCAGTAGATGATATAGAGTACAGTATATACGTATACATATGAGATAAATAATGTAGGGTATGTAAACATGATATTAAGTAGCATTGTTTAAAGTGGCTAGTGATATATTTTACATCAATTCCCATTATTAAAGTGGCTGGAGTTGAGTCAGTGTGTTGGCAGCAGCCACTCAATGTTAGTGGTGGCTGTTTAACAGTCTGATGGCCTTGAGATAGAAGCTGTTTTTCAGTCTCTCGGTCCCAGCTTTGATGCACCTGTACTGACCTCGCCTTCTGGACGATAGCGGGGTGAACAGGCAGTGGCTCGGGTGGTTGTTGTCCTTGATGATCTTTATGGCCTTCCTGTGACATCGGGTGGTGTAGGTGTCCTGGAGGGCAGGTAGTTTGCCCCCGGTGATGCGTTGTGCAGACCTCACTACCCTCTGGAGAGCCTTACGGTTGTGGGCGGAGCAGTTGCCGTACCAGGCGGTGATACAGCCCGACAGGATGCTCTCGATTGTGCATCTGTAGAAGTTTGTGAGTGCTTTTGGTGACAAGCCAAATTTCTTCAGCCTCCTGAGGGTGAAGAGGCGCTGCTGCGCCTCTTCACGATGCTGTCTGTGTGGGTGGACCAATTCAGTTTGTCTGTGATCTGTACGCCGGAACTTAAAACTTACTACCCTCTCCACTACTGTTCCATCGATGTGGATAGGGGGTGTTCCTCTGCTGTTTCCTGAAGTCCACAATCATCTCCTTAGTTTTGTTGACGTTGAGTGTGAGGTTATTTTCCTGACACCACACTCCGAGGGCCCTCACCTCCTCCCTGTAGGCCAGTCTCGTCGTTGTTGGTAATCAAGCCTACCACTGTTGTGTCGTCCGCAAACTTGATGATTGAGTTGGAGGCGTGCATGGCCACGCAGTCGTGGGTGAACAGGGAGTACAGGAGAGGGCTCAGAACGCACCCTTGTGGGGCCCCAGTGTTGAGGATCAGCGGGGTGGAGATGTTGTTACCTACCCTCACCACCTGGGGCGGCCCGTCAGGAAGTCCAGTACCCAGTTGCACAGGGCGGGGTCGAGACCCAGGGTCTCGAGCTTGATGACGAGTTTGGAGGGTACTATGGTGTTAAATGCTGAGCTGTAGTCGATGAACAGCATTCTCAGATAGGTATTCCTCTTGTCCAGATGGGTTAGGGCAGTGTGCAGTGTGGTTGAGATTGCATCGTCTGTGGACCTATTTGGGCAGTAAGCAAATTGGAGTGGGTCTAGGGTGTCAGGTAGGGTGGAGGTGATATGGTCCTGACTAGTCTCTCAAAGCACTTCATGATGACGGAAGTGAGTGCTACGGGCGGTAGTCGTTTAGCTCAGTTACCTTAGCTTTCTTGGGAACAGGAACAATGGTGGCCCTCTTGAAGCATGTGGAACAGCAGACTGGGATAGGGATTGATTGAATATATCTGTAAACACACCAGCCAGCTGGTCTGTGCATGCTCTGAGGGCGCGGCTGGGGATGCCGTCTGGGCCTGCAGCCTTGCGAGGGTTAACACGTTTAAATGTTTTACTCACCTCGGCTGCAGTGAAGGAGAGTCCGCATGTTTTGGTTGCGGGCCGTGTCAGTGGCACTGTATTGTCCTCAAAGCGGGCAAAAGAGTTATTTAGTCTGCCTGGGAGCAAGGCATCCTGGTCCGTGACTGGGCTGGTTTTCTTTTGTAATCCGTGATTGACTGTAGACCCTGCCACATACCTCTTGTGTCTGAGCTGTTGAATTGCGATTCTACTTTGTCTCTATACTGACGCTTAGCTTGTTTGATTGCCTTGCGGAGGGAATAGCTGCACTGTTTGTATTCGGTCATGTTTCCGGTCACCTTGCCCTGATTAAAAGCAGTGGTTCGCACTTTCAGTTTCACGCAAATGCTGCCATCAATCCACGATTTCTGGTTTGGGAATGTTTTAATCGTTGCTATGGGAACGACATCTTCAACGCACATTCTAATGAACTCGCTCACCGAATCAGCGTATTCATCAATGTTGTTGTTTGACGCAATATGAAACATCCCAGTCCACGTGATGGAAGCAGTCTTGGAGCGTGGAATCAGATTGGTCGGACCAGCGTTGAACAGACCTCGCTGGGAGCTTCTTGTTTTAGCTTTTGTCTGTAGGCAGGGAGCAACAAAATGGAGTCGTGGTCAGCTTTTCCGAAAGGAGGGCGGGGCAGGGCCTTATATGCATCGCGGAAGTTAGAATAGCAATGATCCAAGGTTTTACCAGCCCTGGTTGCGCAATCGATATGCTGATACAATTTAGGGAGTCTTGTTTTCAGATTAGCCTTGTTAAAATCCCCAGCTACAATGAATGCAGCCTCAGGATATGTGGATTCCAGTTTGCAAAGAGTCAAATAAAGTTCGTTCGGAGCCATCGATGTGTCTGCTTGGGGGGGAATATATATACGGCTGTGATTATAATCAAAGAGAATTCCCTTGGTAGATAACGCGGTCGACATTTGATTGTGAGGAATTCTAAATCAGGTGAACAGAAGGACTTGAGTTCCTGTATGTTGTTGTGACCACACCACGTCTCGTTAGCCATAAGGCATACGCCCCCGCCCCTCTTCTTACCAGAAAGATGTTCGTTTCTGTCGACGCGATGCGTGGAGAAACCAGCTGGCTGCACCGACTCCGATAGCGTCTCTCCAGTGAGCCATGTTTCCGTGAAGCAAAGAACGTTACAGTCCCTGATGTCCTTCTGAATGCGACCCTTTGCTCGGATTTCATCAACCTTGTTGTCAAGAGACTGGACATTGGCGAATAGAATGCTAGGGAGTGGTGCATGATGTGCCCGTCTCCGGAGTCTGACCAGAAGACTGCTTCGTTTGCCTCTTTTACGACGTCGTTGTTTTGGGTCGCAGGCTGGGATCCATTCCGTTGTCCTGGGTGGAAGGCAGAACACAGGATCCGCTCCGGGAAAGTCATATTCTTGGTCGTACTGATGGTGAGTTGACGCTGCTCTTATATTCAGTAGTTCTTCTCGACTGTATGTAATGAAACCTAAGATGACCTGGGGTACTAATGTAAGAAATAACACGTAAAAACTGCAGAGTTTCCTAGAACGCCGGCGGCCATCTCTGTCGGCGCCGGAGTGTGTGTGTGTGTGTGTGTGTGTGTGTGTGTGTGTGTGAGTGAGTGAGTGTGTGTGAGTGAGTGTGTGAGTGTGTGTGGGGGGGTGCACAGACTAATGAGAACAGACTTTGGTGTAGCAGTAACTTTCTGATGGGAGCACGGTCGTCAACCTCGTTCTGTTTATTGTTCAATTGGACTAATGATAAAACAAAAAAAATATTCTTTGTCTTATTTTCTCAACCTTTTTTACACAGATGAGGGGACATCTCTCTATCTGGTTGACCTCAGACTGGGGGCCCCTAAGTTCAGAGGGACAATGTTGACAATTTGTGTCCCATCCACTCGCTAGGTCACTTGATCCCCTCAGTTTAAAGTGTTGTGGTTAGAGCTGGCAGCTTAGAGACCCACTCGTCTCTATTATCATCATCATCTTTCAGGATCCTGACTGTGTGTGTGTGTGTGGGAGCTTTTTGTCGCAGTTCAAACCCGAACCATAACCATCCACGGCAGGAACACAGATAACACGTTGTCCCAAGCTGCCAGATATGTATGGCTCACATTTGGGAGGGCTGACACTGTCCTCGGCTCTCTGCCACATGTAGCCTGTCAAGGCTCACACCGAAAACAGGCACTTAAAGGCAGGCCACAGTTTATCAGGCTTTGGCTATTTATAAAGTAGCCACATTGTGCCATATCTCTGTCATGCTGTCTGCTCTGTTTAAAGCAGGCAGTCACAGGATACACTCTGCCAATAGACTCACTAAGGAAGAGACAGGGAATGACAGAGAGGAGGAGAGAAGGAGAAGACGAGAAAGACACGTTAAAAGAGACAAAAGAGGTGGATAGAGATGGAGAGGGAGGGAAGAGTGGAGGAGTGAAGGGAATCAGTGGAGGGGGAAGAGTTGGGGAGGGAAGGGTGGAGGAGGAAGGAAGAGTGGAGGAGGGAGGGAAGGGTGGAGGGAGGGAAGTGTGGAGGAGGAAGAGTGGAGGAGGGAGGAAGAGGGAGGAGGGAGGGATGAGTGGAGGAGGAAGGGAAGAGGGAGGAGGGAGGAAGGGTGAAGGAGGGAAGAGGGAGGCGGTAGAGAGGAGGGAGGAGGAAGGAAGAGTGGAGGATGGAGGGGGTGGAGGGAGGGGGAAGGGAATGAGGGAGGGAGGAAGGGTGAAGGGAGGGAAGAGTGGAGGAGGGAGGGAAGGGTGGAGGAGGGAAGGGTGGAGGAGAGAGGAAGAGTGGAGGAGGAGGAAGAGTGGAGGAGTGAGGGAAGATGGAGGATAGAGGGAAGATTGGAGGAGGGAGGAAGAGTGGAGGATGGAGGGAAGAGTGGAGGAGGAGGGAAGAGTGGATGATGGAGGGAAGATTGGAGGAGGGAGGGAAGAGTGAGGATGGAGGGAAGAGTGGAGGAGGGAGGGAAGAGTGGAGGAGGGAGGAAGAGTGGAGGAGGGATAAAAGAGAGGTGGATGGAGGGCAGAGAGGAGGATGGAGGGAAGAGGGAGGATGGAGGGAAGAGGAGGAGGGAGGGAAGAGTGGAGGATGGAGGGAAGGGTGGAGGGAGGGAAGGGTGAGGGAGGGAGGAAGAGAGGAGGAGGGAAGGAGGGAGGAAGAGTGGAGGAGGAAGGAAGATTGGAGGAGGGAGGGAAGAGTGGAGGATGGAGGGAAGAGAGGAGGATGGAGGGAAGAGGAGGAGGGAGGGAAGAGTGGAGGATGGAGGGAAGAGAGGAGATGGAGGGAAGGTTGGAGGGAGGAAGAGAGGAGGAGGGAAGGAGGGAGGGAAGAGTGGAGGAGGAAGGGAAGAGTGGAGGAGGGAGGGAAGAAGAGGAGGGAAGGAGGGAGGGAAGAGGAGGAGGAAGGGAAGAGGAGGAGGAGGAAGGTGGAGGAGGGAGGAGGAAGAGGAGGAGGAAGGATGAGTGGAGGAGGAAGGAAGAGTGGAGGAGGGAGGGAAGGATGAAGGGAGGGAAGAGGGAGGAGGGAGGGAGGGAGAGAAGAGGAGGAGGGTGGGAGGGAAGAGGGAGGAGGAGGGGAAGAGGAGGATGGAGGGAGGAGTGAGGAAGGGAGAGTGGAGGAGGGAGAGAGGAGGATTTAAGGAAGAGTGGAGGACGGAGGGTGGAGGGAAGGGGAAGGAACGAGGAGGAGGGAAGAGAGGAGGGAGGAAGAGGAGGAGGAGGAAGAGAGGAGGAGGGAAGGAGGGAGGAAATATAGAGGAGGAAGGAAACATGATGAGGGAGGAAGAGTGGAGGAGGAAGGAGGAGGGAAGAGTGGAGGAGAAGGGAAGATGGAGGAGGGAGGGAAGGGTGGAGGGAGGGAAGAGTGGAGGAGGAGGAGGATGAGGAGGATGGAGGGAAGAGTGGAGGAGGGAGGAGGAGTGGAGGAGGAAGGAAGAGGGAGGATGGAGGGTGGAGGGGGATGAGGGAGGGAGGGAGAGGAAGAGTGGAGGAGGAAAGGAAGGGTGGAGGAGGGAGGAAGGTGAAGGGAGGAAGAGTGGAGGCGGTAGAGAGGAGGGAGGAGAAGGGAAGAGGGAGATGGAGGGTGGAGGGAGGGGGGAGGAAGAGTGGAGGATGGAGGGAAGGTGGAGGAGGAAGAGAGGAGGAGGAAGGAGGGAGGGAAGAGGGAGGAGGAAGGGAAGATTGGAGGAGGGAGGGAAGAGTGGAGGATGGAGGGAAGAGCGGAGGATGGAGGAAGAGTGGAGGAGGGAGGGAAGAGTGGGAGGATGGAGGGAAGAGAGGAGATGGAGGGAAGGAGAGATGAGGAGGGAAGGAGGAGGAAGAGTGGAGGAGAAGGGAAGAGGAGGAGGGAGGGAAGAGGGAGGAGGGAAGGAGGGAGGGAAGAGTGGAGGAGGAAGGAGGGAGGGAAGAGGATGATGGAAAATGAAGAGTGGAGGAGGGAGGGAAAAGTGGAGGGATGAGTGGTGAGGAAGGGATGAGTGGAAGGAGAAAAAGAAGAATGGAGGAGGAGGAAGATGAAGGAGGAAAGAGGAGGAGGAGGGAGGAGGGAAGAAGAGTGGAGGAGATAGTGGAGGGAAGAGGAAGGAGGAGGGGGAAGAGTGGAGATGAGGAAGAGTGGAGGAAGGCAGAGGGAGGAGGGAGAGAGGGAGTGGAGGAGGAAGGAAGAGTGGAGTGATTTAGGGTGGAGGGAAGGGGAAGGAATGGGGGAGGGAGGAAGAGTGGAGGAGGGAGGGAAGAGGAGGGAGGGAGGAAGAGAGGGAGGAGGGAAGGAGGGAGGAAGAATTATGATGAAGGGAAGAGTGGAGAGGGAAGGATGAGGAAGATGATGATGAAGGGAAGAGTGATGAGGAAGAAAAGGGTGAGGGAGGGGAAGATGGATGATGATGAAAGATGATGAGGATGGAGGAAGAGTGGAGGATGGAGGGATGATGATGAGAAGGGGAAGAGTGGAGGATGAGGGGAGGGGGATGAGGGAGGAGGAAGAATGAGGAGGGAGAGGAAGAGGGAGGAGGGAGGAAAAGTGGAGGAGGGAAGGAGGAAGATGGAGGAGGGAAGGAAGAGTGAGGATGGAGGGAAGGGTGGAGGGAGGAAGAGAGAGGAGGGAAGGAGGGAGGGAAGATGGAGGAGGAAGGGAAGAGGAGGCGGAGGAAGATGAGGAGGGAAGGAGGGAGGAAGATGGAGGAGGAAGGGGAAGAGTGGAGGAGGGAGGAAGGCTGAGGAGGGATGAGTGGAGGAGGAAGGGAAGAGTGGAGGAGGGAGGGAAGGATGAAGGAGGGAAGAGTGGAGGAGGGAGGAGGGAGAGAAGAGTGGAGGAGGGTGGAGGGAAGAGGAGGAGGAGGAAGAGTGAGATGGAGGGAAGAGGAGGAAGGGGAGAGTGGAGGAGGGGAGAGAGGATGGAGGAGGAAGGAAGAGGAGGATGGAGGGTGGAGGGAAGGGGGAAGGGAACGAGGGAGGAGGGAAGAGTGGAGGAGGGAGGAAGAGAGAGGAGGGAAGAGGGGAGGAAGAGCAGAGGAGGAAGGAAGAGTGGAGGAGGGAATGAGGAGGGAAGATGGAGGAGGAAGGAAGAGTGGAGGATGGAGGGAAGGGTGGAGGAGGAGGAAGATGAGGAGGGAGGGAGGGATGAGTGGAGGATGGAGGGAAGAGTGAGGAGGGAGGGAGGAGTGGAGGAGGAAGGGAAGATGGAGGATGGAGGGGTGGAGGGGGGATGAGGGAGGGAGGGAAGAGTGGAGGAGGGAGAGGAAGAGTGGAGGAGGAGGGAAGGGTGGAGGAGGGAAGGAGGGAGGAGGGAGGAGGGAGGGAAGAGTGGAGGACGGAGGATGAAAGTGGATTTGAGCTGGGAAATAAAGTGTTGAGGGAGGCTTTGAATATGAGATGAAAGTGTGTGCGATTGTGTAGGACTGTGCTGAGGGTCAAGCACAGTTTAGGAGAGGAGGAAGGTGGGCTGTTCCCTGAGACGTGTCAGTCCCAATTGTTAATGGGGATTTAAACCCTGCACTAACCCCTCTCTTGTTCTCTCTCTCTCTGAAGACACACACAAACGAACACACACACCGTGTGTGTACGGTTTTCACAGCCAGAGGTGTGTGTTGTTTTCAAAGCCAGAGGTGTGTGTTGTTTTCAAAGCCAGAGGTGTGTGTTGTTTTCAAAGCCAGAGGTGTGTGTTGTTTTCATAGCCAGAGGTGTGTGTTGTTTTTCAAAGCCAGAGGTGTGTGTTGTTTTCAAAGCCAGAGGTGTGTGTTGTTTTCACAGCCAGAGGTGTGTGTTGTTTTCATAGCCAGAGGTGTGTGTTGTTTTCAAAGCCAGAGGTGTGTGTTGTTTTTACATCCAGCGGTGTGTGTTGTTTTCATAGCCAGAGGTGTGTGTTGTTTTCAAAGCCAGAGGTGTGTGTTGTTTTCACAGCCAGAGGTGTGTGTTGTTTTCACAGCCAGAGGTGTGTGTTGTTTCACAGCCAGAGGTGTGTGTTGTTTTCACAGCCAGAGGTGTGTGTTGTTTTTCACAGCCAGAGGTGTGTGTTGTTTCACAGCCAGAGGTGTGTGTTGTTTTCACAGCCAGAGGTGTGTGTTGTTTCACAGCCAGAGGTGTGTGTTGTTTCACAGCCAGAGGTGTGTGTTGTTTCACAGCCAGAGGTGTGTGTTGTTTTCACAGCCAGACGTGTGTGTTGTTTTTCACAGCCAGACGTGTGTGTTGTTTTCACGGCCAGAGGTGTGTTGTTTTCACGGCCAGATGTGTGTGTTGTTTTCACAGCCAGAGGTGTGTGTTGTTTTCACAGCCAGAGGTGTGTGTTGTTTCACAGCCAGAGGTGTGTGTTGTTTTCACAGCCAGAGGTGTGTGTTTTGTTTTCACAGCCAGAGGTGTGTGTTGTTTTCACAGCCAGAGGTGTGTGTTGTTTTCACAGCCAGACGTGTGTGTTGTTTTCACAGCCAGAGGTGTAAAAGGTCTGATGTGCAGTCACATCATGTATATGTGACTGGCGTATCCGTCCTGATTGGTGAAGAAAGATAATTGGCCACAAACCAACTCAGGGGGAATTACACCTCCCACCCTGAACCCAGGGACAGCAGGAGGAAGACATTTTACACGTGTTCAATACCATCAGGAGTCCACAAGTGTCACTGCTGAGCCTCAGGAAAATGATGAGTGCTGGTTACTTAAGCTAAAAGCTGCATGGTGTCAGGAGGAGGGAGGCAGCACTTCGAGAAATCTGTGAGGATCCTCTTCAGCAGGTAGACTGCCCCTTCTTTCAGCTTCAGCCATGGATGTACTGTGTGTGCGTGTGTGTGTGTGCGTGTGTGTGTCTGTGTGTTCAGCTCCTGAACATAGTCTCATACTCCCTCACACCAGCCGTTTGAATAAAAACCAAGCAGGAATTCCCTCTGTTATAATAACAGAGAACTACATTTTTGTTGTAGCATGAGACGTATGGAGTTGGAACACAGATGAACCTGGAACTCCCAAAGTCTCTGTACCTGAACCCACATGTACAATACACGCCACCTATCACCCTTATACAATACCACCAGAGACAGGAAATCTGAACCCTAAACTCCCCATTCCCCTTAGTGGTCTGCTTAGTGGTCTGCTTAGAGGCCTGCTTAGTGGTCTGCTTAGTGGTCTGCTTAGTGACCTGCTTAGTGGCCTGCTTAGTGGTCTACTTAGTGGTCTGTTAGTGGTCTGCTTAGTGGTCTGCTTAGTGGCCTGCTTAGTGGTCTGCTTAGTGGCCTGCTTAGTGGTCTGCTTAGTGGTCTGCTTAGTGGCCTGCTTAGTGGTCTGCTTAGTGGTCTGCTTAGTGACCTGCTTAGTGGCCTGCTTAGTGGTCTACTTAGTGGTCTGTTAGTGGTCTGCTTAGTGGTCTGCTTAGTGGCCTGCTTAGTGGTCTGGTGTTTAGTGGCCTGTGGTCTTAGTGGTCTGCTTAGTGGTCTGCTTAGTGGTCTGTTAGTGGCCTGCTTAGTGGTCTGCTTAGTGGCCTGCTTAGTGGTCTGCTTAGTGGTCTGCTTAGTTTTCTGCTTACTGGTCTGTTAGTGGTCTGCTTAGTGGTCTGCTTAGTGGTCTGCTTTAGTGGCCTGGCTTAGTGGCCTGCTTAGTGGTTTGCTTAGTGGTCTGTTAGTGGTCTGCTTAGTGGTCTGTTAGTGGTCTGCTTAGTGGTCTGTTAGTAGTCTGCGGTTTAGTGGTCTGCTTAGTGGCCCATAGTGGCCTGCTAAGTGGTCTGCTTAGTGGTCTGTTAGTGGGTCTGTTATCTGCGGTCCGGGTTTAGTGCTCTGCTTACTGGTCTGTTAGTGGTCTGGTCTTTAGTCTGAGGCTTGTAGTCTGCTTAGTGGTCTGCTTAGTGGTCTGCTTATTGGCCTGCTTTAGTGGTCTGCTTAGTGGTCTGCTTAGTGGTCTGTTAGTGGTTTGCATAGTGGCCTGCTTAGTGGTCTGCTTAGGGGCCTGCATAGTGGCCTGCTTAGTGGTCTGCTTAGTGGTCTGGCTTTAGTGGTCTGTTAGTGGTTTGCATAGTGGCCTGCTTAGTGGTCTGTAGGGGCCTGCATAGTGGCCTGCATAGTGGCCTGCATAGTGGCCTGCTTAGTGGTCTGCTTAGTGGTCTGCATAGTGGCCTGCTTAGTGGCCTGCTTTGTGGCGGACTTGTTCTTCGATGCACACCCAGTCAGCACCTTGGCTAATCAGCAGAACACCAGGAAGTGGTGGAGCTATCAATGAGGTAAAACCTGTTTCCCATGTCGCCTTTGACTGGATAAATAATCATCAAATATGCAGGCCTCATTAACAATTGACGAGGCCAATGTGAAGAGACGCTCCAATAGAGTAGAGGAATCCTCCTGGGCTGCGACTTCTGCCTCGCCTCCCGGGCTCTGTGTTTGTCTCTTTTTGTGTTTGTTTGGGAGCTCAGGTCCTCATCACCTTCCACAGTGTGCATGTCAGACAACCACCAATCAGGATAATGGGACTAGGGCCTGAGTCTGAGGCTGGATTGGCTGTCAGAAGGCCTGGTCACAGCCACAGCTCTCATTCTGCTGGGCCCTCTTCTTAATACGACACATGTACAATAGACTGCTCTAATCCCACTGATATTGAATTGCTTCAGACTAGAAGTCGACTGATACCGATACCGATTATTGGAGGACCAAAAAAGCCGAAACCGATTAATCACAATTTTTAAAATGTATTTGTAATAATGACAATTACAACAATACTGAATGAACACTTATTTTAACTTAATATAATACATCAATAAAATCAATTTAGCCTCAAATAAATAATGAAACATGTTCAATTTGGTTTAAATAATGTAAAAACAAAGTGTTGGAGAAGCAAAAGTGCAATATGTGCCATGTAAGAAAGCTAACGTTTAAGTTCCTTGCTCAGAACATGAGAACATATGAAAGCTGGTGTTTCCTTTTAACATGAGTCTTCAATATTCCCAGTTAAGTTAAGTTTTAGATTGTTGTTATTATAGGAATTATAGGACTATTTGTAACGGTCGTCTGATGAAGAAGGATCGGACAAAGTGCAGCGTGGTAAGTGTTCAGGATTTTTATTAACACTGAACATTAGAACAAAATAACAAAGTGAGAAACTAAACTGAAACAGTCCATGACACTATTTCTCTCTATACCATTTGTATTTCATTAACCTTTGACTATAGGATGTTCTTAAAGGCACATTAGTATTGCCAGTGTAACAGTATAAGCCTCCGTCCCTCTCCTCGCTCCTCCCTGGGCTCGAACCAGGAACACAACGACAACAGCCACCCTCGAAGCAGCGTTACCCATGCAGAGCAAGGGAACAACCACTCCAAGTCTCAGAGCAAGTGACATTTGAAACGCTATTAGCGCGCACCCCGCTAACTAGCTAGCCATTTCACTTCGGTTATCCCAGCCTCATCTCGGGAGTTGATAGGCTTGAATTCATAAACAGCGCAATGCTTGACGCTGCGAAGAGCTGCTGGCAAAACGCACAAAAGTGCTGTTTGAATGAATGCTTACGAGCCTGCTGCTGCCTACCACCGCTCAGTCAGACTGCTCCATCAAATCATAGACTTAGTTATAACATAATAACACACAGAAATACGAGCCTTTGGTCATTAATATGGTCGAATCCGGAAACTATCATCTTGAAAACAAGACGTTTATGCTTTCAGTGAAATACGGAACCGTTCCGTATTTTATCTAAGGGGTGGCATCCATTAGTCTAAATATTCCTGTTACATTGCACAACCTTTAATGTTATTTCATTATTACGTAAAATTCTGGCAAATTAGGCGGCCCAAACTGTTGCATATACACTGACTCTGTGTGCAATGAACGCAAGAGAAGTGACACAATTTCACCTGGTTAATATTGCCTGCTAACCTGGATTTTATTTTAGCTAAATATGCAGGTTTAAAAATATATACTTCTGTGTATTGATTTAAGAAAGACATTGATGTTCATGGTTAGGTACACATTGGATTGCAAGATTGGATCCCCGAGCGGACAAGGTGAAAATCTGTCGTTCTGCCCCTGAACGAGGCAGTTAACCCACCGTTCCTAGGCCGTCATTGAAAATAAGAATGTGTTCTTAACTGACTTTCCTCGTTAAATAAAGATTAAATAAAGGTGTAAAAAAATAAAAAATAAATCGGTGTCCAAAAATACCGATTTCCGATTGTTATGAAAACTTGAAGTCGGCCATTCCGATTAATCGGTCGACCTCTACTTCAGATATTCAATTGAATAGCTGATGAAATGATTAAAGATGCCTCCAGCGTATGGATGGTGTGACCTTGACTCTGTTGTATTTCTAGTTCCACGTGTAGCATTCAGGAGACTGAGCTCACATCAGATGATTCCTTTACCCTGGTGTTGCTGGGTAAAATTCAACTGCTTTCAAAAGCCTGTAAACTAATATTCACGCAGTTGATTCGATTTTGATGTCAAGCAATACGTAACTGAACGAAGCACAACAGAG